>NC_136626.1:35049347-35204347 GCF_933228915.1 Telmatherina bonti
GGCCTGGAGCTCTTTCCTGACCTCTTCAGCCAAAAACAACTAATTATCTTTACCAGATCTTTTCTTACTCATCCGTCACATGATTGAGTTGCTGCCATGTGATTGGCTGATCAGATTACTGTATTTAGAACCAGTAGTGAGTGTGTGAACTACATCGTCAGAGTAAAATAACTTCAGACGTACCTGTCAAAGGTGTACTCGCTCTCCGCTCTGAAAAAGTAAACGTGGGACTTGAACTGCAGCTTGAAGACGTACTCCTTGTGGATGCTGTCCGACTCCTCCGGGGTGCTGACGGTGTAGCCGAGCAGCGGCAGGCTGGCCAGCGGGAAGTCGTCCTGCGGACAAACACCCCGCCTCAGACACTCGTTTTCACGCAGAAGCTTTTAGGAACATGCGGACAGGAGGAGGCTGACCTGGTGCGTCTTGTAGAAGAACAAGCAGAAGTTGGTGAACACGACCCAAAGTTTCTGCCAGCCGTTGCTGTTTTTAAACTTCCTCAGGAGGTAGCCCGACAGCTGGTTCTGTCCGGACCAGGAGAGGACACACTTTACAAACATGGAACGCACATAAAAACCTGTGTTTTTAACTAAAGCTGTGTGAGTGTCACGGAGGAGAGTTTGTCTCGTACGCAGAGCCATCTCCAAACCAAACGCTGGCCTGTTAAAGTCCAGTTCCACAGCATCTGGGTCTGGTCTGATTCTACTCGCCGCTACACGCACACGTCCCTCCGTACGAGATAATCAGCAACATTTCACTTTGTTTCTGTCAGAATAATGACCCTTTATTTCCCTTCTGGCTTTCCAGACGCCTGGTTGGAATGTCAGAACTGTGTCTGGAGAATCTTTTTCTGTTTCTAACATGAAGGTGATGTGATGTTTTTTCCTGGATGTGATCTATGAAGGAGACATTCCCACGATGTTTACAACATGTACTGTTTATTCAGACAGTCTGTACGGTAAATCCACACCATAATGCCGCTACTTCTCACATTTTTGTTCTAAAAAAGAGATGGCTATCATTATTTTGTTGCTAAGCAACCACTATTTGACCCATAAATGGTGTCAAAGCCATTTAATGTCAAACTTTCCACCAATCAGAGAGCTTAAACTGATGGTAACGTCCAATCAGGAGCAGCCAAAGATCAACAAGGAGCCGAAAGTTTGATGTGTGTCTGGAAGAAAAGAAGTTTTTGATGTGTTCAGCTTTTACCTGCGTCTTTTTAAAAGAAAAAAACTTAAAGCTGGACTCCTAAATAACCAGCATTCATCAGCCATGACTGCTTCTGGTTGATTGTAACGAGGAACTGCTGGAGGTTTTGTGTTTAGTTCGTTTTATTAGTTCTAGTTATTTTTAAATGGTGTTTGTTTCTTTAGGTTGGTCCAAACTGAAACGGAAACTTGAGTGTGTGTGTGTGTGTGTGTGTGTGTGTGTGTGTGTGTGTGTGTGTGTGTGTGTGTGTGTGTGTGAGAGAGAGAGAGAGAGAGAGAGACGTATTTCTGGGAAGGACAAAGTGATACTATCAACACAAACAAACATTATTAATGTTTTCTTTCAGCTTCATGCTGTTATGCCGTTTCCAGCTACGTCGGGGTGTGACGTACAAACCAGACTGTTTAAAATAAAGAAAAAGACAAAGAACAAAAAGAAAAGAGGAACTGGGGGGAATCAGTGCTTGGCTGCATGTCTCCAGTGGAAGGAGGTCTGGACTGGAGGGGGGGACATGGACCAGTGAGCCATGCTGGTCTGAAACAAGCAGTACCACCATCGTCTTGCTGAAATAAAGAAGATATTGCTGAAGAAAAGTTCTTGGTGTCTGCACACGCTGCTCTACAACCTGGATGTTTATAACCAGGTCGGGTTCAGCGCCACTTCTGAGCCAACCCGCTTGGTTTGAGCCCAGAAGACGACGTACCTGACAGCATCTCACACAGAACCATGCAGCGAAGTTGGCCTGTGACAGACGCCTTCCACCAGACCGCCGTTCCATCACGACCACCAGCAGGTGAAGTGAATCCAGGCGGTCCTCGGGTTACGCGCTTCTCCACTTACATCGTTTTGACTTTTTAAATAATGTTAATTTAAAAAAAAAAAAAAAAGCTTTGAAGTTACGAGGTTCTGTATAAGCTCCTACAACGAATGGCACAGAGGCGGAGGAGACGCCTCGGTGTGTTTAGATCTAGTTTATTCTAATAGAAATGTCTATTTTAGTTGCCTGTACTGTTTTTCCATTAATATGATGTAGAATGTGTATATTTATTTTGTTATTTAATGATTAAAGGAGTACTTTGGGAGTATTTAAGGGTAAAAATCTGATTTGCGGAGAACTTGGGGTTACGCCGCGGCGTAGGAACAGAACTCGGTCGTAAACCGAGGATCGCCTGTGATTCTGTTTCCTGCTGGAAAAACTGCATCCTGGCTCGAACACGGATCCTATCAGACACATACCCCCTTCCAGACCAGTACAGACCAGTTTGTATGTACCAGAGGTGATAAGGTCTGAAGAAAACCAGTTCAGATCCAGATGGACCCCACAGAGCCCATATGTCCAGGTAGCAGCCACTCCAGTGCCGTCCTTTATCCAGCATGCACAGGAACTAGGGGTGGGAAAATCTAATCGAAAAATCGAAAATCGGGTTTTTTTTGTTTCACAATTTAAAAATAGATTTTTTTCAGTTAAATAAAATTAATCCAAAATAAAATTGTCATTTTTATTGATTTTATTCATCTTTTTACTTGTCTTCTTGGGCGTTAAAGCAGTAGAATGATGGTCTGGCTACTGGGTTGTTTTCTCCGAACTGAAATCAATAAAAATTATTTGCAAAAAGAAGTTTTTATAATTTTTTTTGTTTTTAATCTACAAAAATCAGCAATATCAAAGAATTTTGAGAATCGCAATTTAAATCGAATCGGCATCCATAAAATCGGAACTGAATCGGGACAAATATCGTCACAGCCCTAACATGAACGCCTTCAGCTGATCATATTTTCAGGCTCAAACATCCCTGTTTAAAGGCCAGTCGAGTGCGCAGTGATGGGTATGAAATCACACCTGATTGGTCCCAGTCAAGCCCACTTAGATTCAGAAACACTTTCAGTAAACCAGGAAATCCATTTCTGCCAACTAAACATGTTCAGTTCACTCAGGTTCAGGTTAACACTCATTAAAAATACACCTGAAGCTCCGTTCCGACAGGAGACAGGAGATAAATTAACCTAACAAACCTCTGAGACTGCATTCATGAAATGAAACGTATAAAAGCTGAAGAAACTTGGACGCCGTATCATCTGTGGTTAACCTCGGCTGATGGTGAAAGAAACGACCAGCATGGTTGGTGCCGTTGGGTTCAGAGATGTCTGACTTGTCTCCCATCGGGACCACATGCCTGCTTGGACAGTCACCAGAACGGTCGTTAATAAAAATCTGCAGCACAACAGAATCAGCATCTGATCTGAGGCTGTGATCAGCTGCCTGATCATAACATGCGATCGGTTCCATCAAACGAGTCTTTTCAGTTTTAAAACTACTTCAGCTGCGTTTCTGTTACTAATTTACAATTTATGTACTAATTGTTATTATTATTTAGTAAATTAAATAAAGAATCCAGGTAACAGGTTGCAAAAAAAACAGGACTACAGCTGATCAATGAGGGTCCAGACATCCTCACAAACCGGCTGATCGGATCCGTTTTGTGGGTCAATTCATCGATGTCAGGCAGGTGGTCTTAATGTTACGTCTGACTGCTGTGTTATCTCATCGTTTTAATGAATCAGATCAACAAGCAGCGAGCAGGACCTCCACCTGCTGATGTCTCCCACCCAACGCCTCCATCAGCTGCCAGCACGGCACGCTGATCACGTTGCATCACATATTGATCACATGGAGCCTGATGAGACAGTATCTGTCAGGATTCACGGCTTCGCAAACATCCAGACCAGAGTCCATGATGGACAGCTTCCACCTCCGCTACAGTCCACCTGAAAACCCCTCCACAGCTGCCATCTTCTCCTGCAACGCTAACGCATCTCCATGGTAACGACTTGTTCGCACACCGGAGCTTTGCTTTGATTCTCCATCTACCTACGCCTCACGCGGCTGCGCGGGAAGCGGTTCTTCCTCCGGCCGTAGTACCTGGTTCATGCGCAGATAATCAGTGAGAGACAGGTTCTGGTTTCGGTACCAGCAAACGTGTGTGATGGTGTTTGGTCGCTGTCCCTGACCGAGGAGATACCGAGGAGGAAGCTCCGGAGAGGCGGTCGGAGAGCCGAAGACTGAGAGGGTGAAGAGAAAGTGAGAGAGAAAGTGTTAGCGTGTTAGCTTAGCGGAGGGGGACGGGGAGGGGAGAGAAAAGTCCTCCAGGTCTGCAGAGACAACATGTCAGCGGTGAGAGACGTCTCTAAACATGCACATCACTGGCAAGAACAGAGTTTACACTTCCTGGAAAAGGGGAGGCAAGAAGAGGGGAGGGAGGGAGGGAGAAGAGCCTGAAAGGAAACCTGCAGAGTTTAAAGTAAAGGATGAAGGATTTCCTCTCTGTGGAGCGACTGATAAACTGTGCAGCGTGAGAGTGTGTGTGGACTGCTTCGGTCTTCTGTTCTGGTGGGTGTGTGTGTGTGTGTGTGGCTGTCACTGAGGAGGAGTACCTCCACAGCCAGGCTGTGGTCAGACATGGACACGCTGGTGTTGCGGTGCCAGCACACATGCATGGTTGTGTTGGCACGGTGATGCGTCTGCTTGTCCAGAGACGTGTGAGAGGAGTTCATGTCATCCTCCGACTCCTGCTCCAGAGAAACCTCATCGGACGACCCTGAGGGAGGAGGAGGAGGAGGAGGAAGGGGGAAACAGGAAGTTGTGTGGAGGACAGGGATTAACTGTACGGTCGGGCTGCTTGTATCTTTAGGAATTTCTTTTTCCACTACGATGAGAGAAGCGGAGGAGCTCAGCAGGATTTCTTACGGTTGGAGCGATCCGTCAGACCAGCGTCCAGGAAGATGCTGGATTTCTCCTGAGACTTCTTGGCCATGTCGATAGCCATGTTCAGGTCCTCAATCCACTTCCCCATCTCCACTTTGGAGCTGGAATGAGAGCGCATGTCAGAGTGGAAAATGGTTTACATGACGGTGTAAATCCTTTTAATCCTGAATGAAACAGAAATCAGATTATCTACAGCGCTGCTCCGTTTTCTCCATAGACTGTATATAAAAGATGGGCGGAGCCTCCGTGACGTCACCCGTAGGTTTCTGAAGAGCTGAATTGAAGCTCGGTGGGCGGTTCCTACCATTGCCATCTTGACAGGGGCATGCGTGTCGTCTTGCCCAGAAAATACAAATATGGGCAAAGAGGTGGAGCTGAGAGGGGGGCTGTGAGCGTCATGGTGGATGATTGACATCGAGCAAACTCCGAGCTTTCTGTAGCTAAGAGCTAACCGAGCTAACCCGGAGATAACAGGAGCTAACCAACTAACGGAGGTAAGCGGGCTAAAGCTAAGTCTCATTGTTAACCGGCTAAAAACTGCGGTTGTTCTACGTTCTTCTGACTTGAAGCGGGAGATCGGGTACCTGTCAATCAAAAGGACACGCCCCTAAATATGCTGAATTTCAAGATTAAGTTACTTTTAAACGGGTGAGTTAGAAAAAAATTCACTCCCCCCACAGTTGTCATGAAGGTAAACCTGACCTATTAAACCTAAAATGGATTTTTGAACCAGGCTGTAAACATGTTTATTCCTGCTGTAAACATGTTTATTTCTGCTGTAAACATGTTTATTCCTGCTGTAAACATGTTTATTTCTGCTGTAAACATGTTTATTTCTGCTGTAAACATGTTTATTCCTGCTGTAAACATGTTTATTCCTGCTGTAAACATGTTTATTTCTGCCATGAAGTTGGTCTTTTTAACATGGGAGTCTATGGGGATTTGCTCTGTTTTGCAGCCCCTAGTGGATGAAGGGGGAACTGCAGTTTTATGCACTTCGCATAGGCTTCACTTTTAACCGCTGAAGGCGGTTAATGTACGGTCTATGGTTTCCTCACATCCAGACTTGCACATCACTTGCAGGAGTAAGTAAAACAAAACTAGAAAAAGCACTCGGAGAGCGCCAACATCTGCCAAGCACCACAGTTCTCCCCGTGTTGTAATAATTTCTTCTCTTCCTACGATGAAACTTCCACAGTCGCCATATTTTTTTCATATTCTGCATCATATTATCCGGAATGATTCCTTTACCTGGATCAGTCTTCCATACATTCAGAGGTGGCAAAAAGTAGAAGTCCTGCCATATTTCTGGATCTACCTGTACATTTAGAACAGGTGTTTTCACTAACAGGCTGGTTTACCTGGTAAATAAACTCTGCTCATTAAATTGAGCTGGTTTGGTGACGGGTCGGAACAGGACTTTTACCTTCTGGACCAGGATTTGCCACCTCTGTATTTATTTTACAACCAGTTAGAAGCTTGTCCTGTTTTTGTTTTTTTCCTAAGAGCGCCGACCATTTTTGTTGGAATTACGTGCAGAAATGTTAAAAATGGCCCTTTGTCACAATGTTAAAGAATCCTTTAAGAAATTCCTGGATCCAAGCGGTGATCCGGATCAGCACCAACATTAAACCAGTTCTTCCTTTTCACATTTCCAACCAGTCCTGAAAATTTAATGAAAATCCGTCTGTAATGTTTTGAGTCAAGTTGAACTGAAACAAACAGATAAGGAGGTAAATCTGTCGTCTACATTATTACACTGCTTGTACGTCTCTGCTGTTAAACACCAGTGGTCCGTCTGGGACAACGTACTGGAGGGGTCTGCTTTCATGTCTACAAATAGAAATTTAGTCTGTTTTCTTTTCCATGATGCAACCGTTTTAAGTTCTTCTTGACTAGACCCCCCTGAAAAGAGGCAGCATGGGATGCATGCAGTAAAAACGGTCTTTTTACTGACTAGAAAGAAGCAAAGCTAACATGTAGCTTAGCAACATGTTGGGGAGAAACTCAGCTGAAAAATCTACAGACGTCTGTCTCGTCTCGGTGGGACAGAAACTCTGGAAGACGTCTGTCTCGTCTCGGTGGGACAGAAACTCTGGAAGACGTCTGTCTCGTCTCGGTGGGACAGAAACTCTGGAAGACGTCTGTCTCGTCTCGGTGGGACAGAAACTCTGGAAGACGTCTGTCTCGTCTCTGTGGGACAGAAACTCTGGAAGACGTCTGTCTCGTCTCGGTGGGACAGAAACTCTGGAAGACGTCTGTGTCGTCTCTGTGGGACAGAAACTCTGGAAGACGTCTGTCTCGTCTCGGTGGGACAGAAACTCTGGAAGACGTCTGTCTCGTCTCGGTGGGACAGAAACTCTGGAAGACGTCTGTCTCGTCTCGGTGGGACAGAAACTCTGGAAGACGTCTGTCTCGTCTCTGTGGGACAGAAACTCTGGAAGACGTCTGTCTCGTTTCGGTGGGACAGAAACTCTGGAAGACGTCTGTCTCGTCTCGGTGGGACAGAAACTCTGGAAGACGTCTGTCTCGTCTCTGTGGGACAGAAACTCTGGAAGACGTCTGTCTCGTCTCGGTGGGACAAACTCTGGAAGACGTCTGTCTCGTCTCGGTGGGACAGAAACTCTGGAAGACGTCTGTCTCGTCTCGGTGGGACAGAAACTCTGGAAGACGTCTGTCTCGTCTCGGTGGGACAGAAACTCTGGAAGACGTCTGTCTCGTCTCTGTGGGACAGAAACTCTGGAAGACGTCTGTCTCGTCTCGGTGGGACAAACTCTGGAAGACGTCTGTCTCGTCTCGGTGGGACAGAAACTCTGGAAGACGTCTGTCTCGTCTCTGTGGGACAGAAACTCTGGAAGACGTCTGTCTCGTCTCGGTGGGACAGAAACTCTGTAAGTTCGCAGCCACAATCACACATCATGTCTTACTTTTACTGTTTTAATTCCAGCTCTAGAAACTCTGCTGATGTGTCTCCTGTGACTCTGCCTTTGTTTAAAACCATGAAACTCCTGCTGGTTTCCATGGAGATGAAGGTCTTGCTGGTTTCCATGGAGATGAAGGTCCTGCTAGTCTCCAAGGAGATGAAGGAGGTTTTACATTGAAGTATTGTCTCTTCCTGTCAAACTATCTGGGTCCTCATGGTGTCTCTAAGGTGAATTTGGGGTGTTTTGTTTCGTACAGAGACTTTGTGATCATTTTAATCAGAATAAACACATTTTAGATTTGCTGAAAGCGTCTCTGTGGATGAGTAAAAGCAAAGCTGTGCTCACCTTGCAGCCACTACGATGGTCCTCTGAGCAGAGTAAATAGTGAAACAGTGCGGCACCGACCACTCGTTCTCACTTTCCTCAACCTAGAGAAGAAGAAGAAAAGCACAGAAGAAGAAAGAAATTGGAAGAAACAGTTATGAACCTCCAACATTCGACATGTTTTAACATCAGGGACAAAAAGATGGGAACACTAAAAATCCAGTTTCCACACAGAGATCTGGCAAACTGCAGCATCTCCGCATGGAGAGGATTTCTTTTCCGTTACAGATCTGTTCATTTTCACATCAAAGACAGATAAGCATGTCTGACTTGTGTCCCATCAGCACTGAGATGCAGGGAAAGCTGCAGAATGACCAGATTATCAGCATGTTTAACAATGTGCAGGATGGCGGTTTAGCTTGGTCTATGCAGGCGTGGGAGAAGGGGGGGTGGGGGTGTTTTGGCATCCGCTGGCAGAGCTCAGAGGACTTACCGGTGCGTCCAGCACTATGAGCTGCAGCCAGGAATGAAGCAGAGACATGCAGAGTTAAGACACCTGTGCCCTCCCTTCCAAACATGCTCAGTATGTTTTACATCCTGATCTAACTGCTGCCGTTTCACCACTAGGTCACCCCTAACAGAGTAAACAGGGTCAGAGGGGGGGGCCTGCGCCGGCCTGACTCAGGCTGAAGAGGGACGCCTAACAGACTCACAATCATGCCATGAAGCGGCAGCTGTCCGTGCACTTTGAACTGGTTGGTCGCTGTGACGCCTTTGCTTGTGTACAGAAGCATGTCGGAGAACTGAAGAGGGAAAAAGACAAACATGAGGAGTTGTTTCTGTACAAACATGAAGCTGGACCTCCCTTTGTCAGCGTACTAACCAGGAAAAACATCCTTTGCTGCAGCCCCTTCTTGGTCAGCTTGTACAGACAGCCTTCCCGGATGAATTCCTACAAAAAGCAGCAGAAACTGTCAGCATCGGTTTTCCTGCTCCCTCTACCCCCGGATCCGTGGCGGTGCACTAACCCTGCCCGGAGCCGTCAGGTTCTCGATCCCGATCAGGTCTCTCTGCAGCTCCGTCAGCTTCTGGAAGTTCTCCAGCCGGATGAGACTGCTCTGAAGCTGCGTGGCTATCTCTGCCACTTCCTTCAGGGCCTCTGTGAGGAAACAACGACAATCCAAACGCTGATGAAGGGAAAACATTTGGTCTCAATGCATGAAGACTCTTCTGTGACTTTAGACGAGGGAGCAGAAACTCCAGACCTCCTGAGCCAGAGTTTCCTCTGTTTCTCTGCAGGACGCTGACTCAAGACGTCCTTTAGATCTTTGCTCTGACTGAAAGCACTCAGTGGAAGCGGTGTGCTTCAGTTGCGCTCGTCCTGTACTGCATTACTGATAGCAAATATATTCCTGACTTTTAGGTTTAGTTTCTTTCTTTAGTTTCCTTTGTGGGGCATTTTTATTTACCCAACTCATCTCGTGAGTCTCGTGACTCATCTCTTTCTGTCGGGAGCTTCAGACCCGTGGTCGCCATCGCTGCCTCGGCTTCACCACCTCGTTTTTCCAAAGCAAAACAGGAAACATGCCTCCAACGTGATCTGTTAGGTGGTGGAAAATAACTAAGGCTTTGACGATATGCTTTCGTCCCGATACGATTCAGATTTTCTTGGGCGCTGATTTGATTCAACATTGTGATTCTTACAATTCTTCAATGTTGCTGATTTTTGTAGACTAAAAACAAAAATAAAAACAAAGAGAACTTTTTTTTGGGTCATTTTTCTTGATTTCAATGAGGAAAAAAACAAGCCAGTAGCCAGACCATCATTCTGCTGCTATAATGCCCATGAAAACAAGTAAAGATCAACAATAATAAAAAAAAAATAAACAAAAAAAAACAATAAAAATGACAAAAATGTTATTATGGATTATTTTTTTGTATTTGGAAAAAAAGAAGTTTTTTTTCACTAAAAAAAATTATTTTAAAATTGTGAAGCAAAAAAAATCCTGATATTCAATTTTTTAATTTAATTTCCCACCTCTAAAAATAATTGTCCTTAATGTCGTCCTTTGCTGTTGGTAGTTGATGTGGAAAACAAAGACAAGTGCATGAACAACATGACGCCATCACAGTTTTGAGGACGTTCATGCTGCTGGAAATGCAAAAGAGTTCATGTCTTCAGTAAGAGGTGTGCCTACGGTTTTATTTTGAAAAGGCCAAACAGGAAGTCTGTGTTGTTGGTGAAAGTTTGATGGTGCCGACTAGTTTAAAAAAAAAAAAAAAAAAAAAAAAAAAAAAGCTGTCAGTTCTGCAGAACTTCTTTGTGTTTTATGTTTTATAAAAGAAGAGACGTGAACAAGACCCTCGGTTATGTAAACAAAGTAGCACGTGTTGCGTCACAACATTTTCTGTGGCGGTCATGTTTCAGAATCTAAAACCCGGTTGTATGTCCATATGCAGACGTGCAAACAGAGGATTCACACATCTTAACTTTGGCCTGAGTTTTTTAAAACCATCGTTTTTTATGCATAAATCTGTGTTTTGGTGTGGAAGACAGGCCAAATCAGAGGAAAATATCTTTGTTTTGTGAGACACCCGCTACGCGTGGACAAGGCCTCAGTGTAAGAGATGTGCTTCGGTATAACTAGTCCTGTACTGCCTGGTTCAAACCTCCACATCTGCCCAGCGTGTCTCAAATTAGTAAAAATGTCACCAAATCGCTGGAGCTACACACAAATACTTATACAGATATAAAATATACTCTTATGTTTTACTTTAGATGAAATAAACATACACAAACTGGGACAACATACATCATAATAATGTACAATGGTTCTATGATGTCATGAGGGACGCAGAACTGGAAAAAACAGGGATCATTTGCATGTTACAGTTTGATTTATCCCCAATAAAGCCGATCTCATGTCCATATTTTACAACACATATCTAAAATATTAATGAGGTCAGTAACCCTGATTTAACAGATTTAATGTTTGATAAGGTGTTTGATTTGATTTAAGTTCCATTTACATAAAAAATAAACATGAAAGTTGGTTCAGCCCACCTTCACACAATAGGTGGACACAATATACGTCCTGAGGCACTTCCTTCAAGTTTTGTCCAAAAACTCACCAGCTTGCTAAATAGACTGAGTTTATGATAAAAAAAAAAAAAAAGATAATCTGGGTTTTAATGGTCCATAAACTGCACATCATCCGGCCTTGATCATCATCAGTGTCACACTTTGTTGACGGGAGGTTAAATGCTCACCTTTGCAGTCGTCATAATCGCGGTGGGCCGGGGAATAATGCTTGCATAGTCTCTCCAGGATGAGCTTGTAGTGCATGAGGCGCTGGATGGGCTTGAGGAGGAACGTGTTGAGGGGCAGGTAGCACACCTTCTGCAGTTCAAACTCCTTGTAAACCGTCTCCAACTTCTTCAGCCTCTTGGAGGCTTTTTCCAGCTCTGTTAACACCTCATCGTGCTTCTGAAGATAGCTGGTGAATTCCTGCCCATCAAAGCAAACAGGACCATGTTTGTTTCAGCCAAACAGGAGGCATTGCTTCATATGTCGGTAAACCGTTACCTTCAGAGAGGACATGTTCTTCAGCATCACATCACCGATCCTCTGGTAGTCACCCTTCACATGAGCGTTCGAGCGCCCCTCCCTGTAGAAAGTAAAGACATTTAGTTCTTGTTACTGAATCATGAGTCAGGAGGGTCACAGCATCAGATCCCACCTACCAGAGAGCCAGCCTCTGGTCCAGCTCCTTCAGGAAGCCACGGTGGAACTCGTAGATGGGGTCGATGTTGGAGAAGAGGAGGGTCATGAGGCCCTCGGGCATGGCGTTCTCCTTGATCACTGCACTGCGAAACCACTGAGAGCAGCGAAAACACAAACCAGCGCTTTCATTTACAAGCATTTCTCAGAAAATGTTCTAAATTTCATCATTTCATCTAACAAATTCCACTCAAAATCTGCACAAGTGCATACATATATTATACATACATATACACACACATTATATTATATACACACACACACAGGCGGTCCTCGGTTTACGAACGAGTTCCGTTCCTACAAACCGGTGTAACCCCCGAATTCCATATAAGTCGGAGTTTTATCATTAAATACCCCCTTAATCACTTAATAACTATGTACATACACATATTATTCATTATATGAATGCAAAAACATTACAGGCAATAAAAATAGACAATAGCCAGAAGGAAGCTAACAAGGAAGCCAGCAGTTTTACTGCATATGAAAGCTGTTTCAAGTCAGAATAAAACCTAATAATAAAACTAGAACCGTGACAGCAGCTCCGTTGCAGCCAGTTAAAGGAGCCCACTGTTCCCATCAGCTTGTCCCTCTGAAGAGGTCGCCACAGCGAATCATTGCACAGGTGAAATGGCACATGATGTTTTTTGTTTGTTTTTTTTACTGCCGGTGCACGTCCTGATGCAACCCTCTGCATTTATCCGGGCCTCAGAGAACAGTTGTGTCTCCTCGCGGCTGCAGCAGCGTAGGGCAGCAGGACTCAAACTGCAGACCGTCAGCTCAGAAGACAAGCTGCTCTACCACCTGAGCCACTGCCACCTTTTACTGAACTTAATATGAAAATATGTTTTATATGTGCTGGATTTATTTATGGTTCTAGATAAATAAAAAATGGTGGAGACACATTTGTTTGGTTCTTTTAATGGAGTATAAAGTTGTATAAAACATCCAGAGTGAGAAAAAAGATGCATGAAAAACCTGAATAATTGAATAGTAGCTTCCTGAATCCTCATCAAATCATCTAAAATGCGTTAATGCAGAAATCTGTCTCTGTATCAGTTACAGTAAACTAGTTTTTATCCGTTTCCATAGCGACAAACTGGCCGAACATGATGGTGGGGTGTATAGAAGTGACTTTTTTTTTTGTTTTTTTGTCATTGATCTATTTTGTGTTGTAACTGTGCTGAATGGTGACGTCACATTGATAAGGATTTTTTTTTTTTTTTTTTTGATTAGCTGTACATTTGGTGGTAGCTGCGAGCGCTGGATGCTGTTTCCTAAATGCCGCTCTGCAGTCATAACGAATGTCCTGAAGCCAAGATGGTTTTGGTTGCTGCGTGTTTATAACACCGTGCAACCCAGACTGAATTTGTGTTGAATGAAACGTGAAAAGAACAACTCACCACGGTGATGACCTCCAGGTCTTTCAGGTACGTTCGTTCTGTGGTCAGAATCTCTTTGGCAATGAAGTAGGCCTTGTCGGTGGGATACCGCTGAGCGGAGACAGACAGATGGACGTCGACTTAAAAACGCTGAAAGGAAAAATGCTAAACAACACAACTTTCCCTCCCTCCTCTGTCCTGACAAAACGTCCTGTCCAGTTATAATGATAAACTAAATCTATGTGCTTTGTGGTTGTGAGGTGGGGGGTTGGAAGGGTGGGCATGCACGCAGTGTACCTTCCTCCTGCCCTCCTCATCCTCCTCTAGCCTGGCATTGCTGCCCACCTCGCTCAGGATGGGGCTTTGCAGGGGCGACGGCGCCTGGCTGGGCAGGCTGAGGGTGGACATCTGGAAGGAGGGCGACAGGCAGAGGGGATCCTTGGAGTTGAAAGGCGAAAGCTGAAGACCGTCCACCACTGAATCTAGGAGAGAAGAGGAGAAATTAGAAAACTAGAAAGAAGCGGTTCAGTTATCCAGGCAGAAAGAAGGTGAAAGGTAAACTTTCTCCTCAAACCGGCTAAACGTGATCCTTTAACGTGTGAGTTCACGTAAACAGACAAGCAGCAGCAGATTCATGCTTCTGCAACCGGCAGCGAAAAGTCAGATATGCCTGAAACTCACCCCCCCAGCATGTTTACTTCATTTCTTTTGGACAACAAAGCAGCACAACACCGTCAAACACGAGACATCCAGGTTGCAAATCTGACCTCAGCAAGTCTGTTTCAACACTTTCTATCATATCACAACTTTTCTACTCAAGTAAAAAAAAAACAAAAAAAAACACTACAAGCATCACCACAGCTGCTCTTCCACTTCTATCAGGATGGGGGAAAACTGAGGGGGAAGCCTGAAAAAAAGGGAAAAAAAAACCCAAAACAAAAACAGACGGCTCTCTACTCGACCCGGATATAATTGCTCTCGGAAAGACTTAACAGGAATGCAGCTTGTCTGGAGGGCAAACGCTTGTTAATCGTTTATCTGAAAGTGCCTTACAGGGAGCGACACGAGCTTGGGGGGGGGGGGGGGGGGGGAGACGACGGGATGTCGGGCTGGGAGGCAGCGGGACGGACGGGGGTTTGCTGTGGAATGGCTTGGCACGAGGCCTGACCAAACTGGAAACACGCACACACACTCAGCTGGAATTAGGCTGAGGAATGTGATGTACACGTCCACCCCAGCCCCACACCCTCCCTCCCACCCACCAGCATGGAAGTCTGCGGCCTCAAACAGAGAGAAAACTGCTGCGCGCCGCCTTGTTTGTTTACTGGACAGCTAACTGGGTCCTGAAGGGGGGGGGGACATTATTAAAGGAACAAAAACAGGACTTTAAATCATTTCAGATATCTCTAAGAATGACGGAGAAGATCCAGACGGGTTCCTTTAGAGTTTCATTTGCACCTTATTTCAACCAAAAGAAAAAAAACATTACATCCATTCACAGTTCTTCACTGGGAAGTTTTTTTGGGTTTTTTTTACCCCCTTCTCTGAATTTCTTCTCCACTTCTAAGACCGCCGGGGCTTGTTTAAAAGCTTTGCATCACTTCTGCACCTTTAACCTCGGTCTCCATCTCAAAAAGAAGTTTAAGTCTGACAGTTATGGTACCCAAAAGTAATTACTTTATTCTTAAGAGCAAAACATACAAACATTAAGTACAGGTTGGTTTGTAATTAGCAAATACACATGTTCAGGATTAAGTAATGGTTACTTGGTGCCTAAGTGCAGTTAGCTGGTTCTAGTTATCAGCCCGTCATTAGTTAAGCTTTAGTAGAAAGTGGGAAGAATCACATGGCAGAAAGAAGGCATCTGAGTCGGAGTAACGTTCCACACATGAGACTGTAGAGACGCTGCAAATCCACTTCTGCTGTGTTTCTGGCCTTTTGCCAGCCTTCAAAATGACAATGAGAACAGATGAGGGACCGCTGGCGTGATTCCCCATGTAATACATGCCCCCCACACATAAAAACACCTGAGAGTAAAGCATGAGAAACTGGGATAAGTGCTACGAGGCGACGCGGTGCAACTGCTGCAGACAGGGAAACTAAAAGTGCAGAAAACTCTGTGAAATCAAAGCAAAGTCTGAATTTAAAATCGGCAAGTCCAGACTGTCCAGAAGAAGAGATGACATCAGCCGAGTAATAAAAGCCACCTGACCTGAACTGTACAAACTATTAGATCACCATGTTCGACACCAGAATCTAACAGAGAAAACCACCGACGTCTGCGAGGGTCTGGAGAGACGGGCAAATATCAATAAATTAGTGAGGGCAAAGCAGCCGCTCCTATGCCAAACACGCCAAAGTTATTCATATCTAATGTGCAAAAGAGACAAGAGGTTGTACCAGCAGGACATGGTGACAACCAGAAGCATTTTCTGGAAATGGAAAAGTTTGATTTCCTTCTACTTTTTATTCATGAAGCAGAAAAAAGTGAGTGTACATGGTTTCCTGCAGCCTTGCAGAGATGTAAGATGATACATTCATTGAGAATAAACGAGTCAAGAGGGCACCAAATGGCTCAAGAGTGCACTGTTTACATTCTTTGATTCATCTGAATATGAAGCAACACCGTTCATTCGAGCCAGATGTGGGGATTTTTGCAGTTTCTTTTTTTTTTTTATGCTGAATTTTTCAGACACCGCGAGCAGAATAAACAAAGCAGCTGACTGGCGGTCGGGATGCCAGAACTGCAGACACCGGTCTCTGCCAGCAGGTGTCAGCGGGGTGCAGACGTGAAAATGGAAACCGACTCCAGGATGGCCTGTTTTCATAGTTTTTGTTCCTTTTTTTTTTTTTTTTTAAATGACAGGGGCCCATAAAGAATCACTGAAGCAGGAAAGTTACTGGTTTCATTTTTACCCTGAGATTACAGACATCAAATGGAAAAATCCATGTAATAAATGAGATATAAAAACCTCTAATGGTAATAATGACAATAAAGCAAGTTTGTATGTTAGGATTTGTTTTTCTTTTATCTCACAAATGGATCAATGGATAATTCTAACTATGAATAATAAAAAATGACCTCATTAACAAGCCTCCTTACCTATTATACTTAGTTTAAATTGACACTATAATGTGCGGGAATCCAAAGTAAAATGGCGATTGTTTCCAAAGATGGCTGTATTATGTACACAAAGATGGGATGTAAACACAGTAAGATGCTCCTATACTGATCTGTACACTGTTTCAGGGAAAAATATGTATAAAAATATATAAAGCTTCAAAGTTGGCATTTGCTCAGGAAATAAGCTGAATGCATGTTAAAGATTTTCTCTGAGATATAAGAGATATGGCGTTGACGAATATCACTCCGATTCGAAACCAAGTAGTCAGAGTAGTGGATGTTTGTGTCCATGTTATTCCAGCTGGCAGCATCTACATGCACATGCCTTCAAACCGTAAAATAGTGCACAGAAACAACGTGGATACAACCGTCAAGATGGCTGAACGCCGGCTAAAAATAATCTGATGTGTTGAAGAGACTAAACTACATCAGGGATCCTCGAGGACCGGTGTCCGGCTGTGTTTTCCAAGCATCGCTGCTGGAACCCACCTGACTCTGACAAGCTCTGCATGTGTCTGCTACAACCATATTGATATGAATTAGGTCTGTTGCAGCAGGGACACTGGGAAAGCCTGCAGGACACCGGTCCTCGAGTATCTGTATGAGGATCCCTGATCCCTCCTACATCGTGAAATGTTTTTAACCACTCAGACTATGTTCTCTGTAACTGGACAACCCTGGATTAAGGCTTCAGGTGCTCTAAGGACTTTACATTTGAACATGCGGGGATGCAGACGGGTCTGAGAGCGCCAGGGTCTGCAGGTCGTGGCACTGAAGGAGGAAGTTCTCTATCCCGCTGCTCCCGGTCAGAGGATTGCTATAAAACAGGTTCTGCTCAGGAGGAAGGACGCTGTCAGAGCCCCAGTCGGAGTCTGAATCTGAGCTGCCGTTGCCAGAGCCCTCGGTGGCAGTGGGCGGGCAGCTGAGCTGCTCCATCTGCTCCACCAGGTCACTGAACTGGACGGCGGAGCTGCTCTCGGAGCGCACCGAGTACGCTGGGAAATTGACCATGGAGCTGGCCTCCGACTGGATGTCAGACCCCGGCAGGCGAAGCGAGGAAGAGTCGGGGCCTCCGTAACCGACCGACATGGACTCGCCCGCCGAGCTCAGCCCCAGGTTGTCCAAGGAGCTGCACTCTGAGCGGTTGTTAACCAGCGAGCTGGTCTCAGAGTGGCCGACAAGGCTGTCGGGGAACATATTGGGGTTCCCGTTCATGTCCTCGATTCCGACACTAAACATCCTGTCCTTGCTAAGGTCAGACTCCTCCACAAAATCAAACTGATGTAGTTTATCATTAAGCCTGTAAGAATAGGCCTCGGCCCCCCCGCCGTAAAAAGAGATCTGAGTGGGGTCATCGTCGATGAACTCCTCTGTGACCTGCAGCGGCGAGCTGCACATGGAGAACATGGGATTCTGCTTTGTGCACAAAAGCTCTGCTTCAAAAGCCTCAGGTGAAAGAACCCCCTTCCTTTTCCTTCCACCCCCTCCCACTGAGCACCCGGTGCTCCTTCTCCCCCCATGCTCATTATCCTCATTGCCATTTCTGGAGGGTTGCATTTGGGAAGTGCTGCTCTCTACACACACAAACAAGGAGCTGCAGTGTCCTGCTGCCTGATTGCTAGGGGCACCTTGAAAAGAGAAGTTTGATGGGGGAGCAGCCTTGACAGGGTCTTCCTTCGGAGGGCTGGGGGGTCTAGTAGCTTGCAGAAGGGACTGAAGCTGCTGCTGCTGCTGGGGAGGTGCTGGAGACAGGTTCAATGTGGACAGAGGTTGGGGCTGAGGTTGCAGCTCTGTTCGTGGAAGAACGCCGGACATGTGAGCTGGGTGGAAGGACACAGAGGAGGAAGGAGAGAATGGAGCCCTAAAACTGTCATTGAACGACAAACTCTGGAAGAAAAAACACATAAAGGACAAAGGACAACACAGAATGAAAGAAGAGAAGAAAAAGATAGAAGAGGAAGAGGTTAGCTTGTCAATCAGTGAAATTCATGCCAAGTTTCCGTTTCACATCGTGGCTCTGCTTACCGGTTTTGGCACATCTGATGTAAAGGAGCGAGCAGACATTCTTATTTTACTGTTCCTCCTGAACCACAAACAGAAAAGAAGAGTCCAGAAGGTCAGAGAGACACATGAAACGATTTTTATTTGGATTAAAAAAGGAAAATTAAGAACTCAGCATCTGTTTTATCAAGTCCACCTGTTTAACTGCTTGTTAAAACTGTTATCAGCCAATTACACTGCAGCAACTCAACACATCTAGTCATGTAGACATGATGAAGACGACTTGATGAAGGTCAAACTGAGCGTCAGGATGAGGAAGAAAGGAGATTTACGTGACTTTGAACGCAGCATGGTTGTTGGTCTGAGTGTTTACTGGGATTTTCACACACAACCATCTCTAGTGTTTCCAGAGAAGGTCTGAAGAAGAGAAAATATCCAGCGAGCAGCAGTTTGTCTGGACCAGAATGTCTGGTTGATGTCAGAGGTCAGAGGAGAATGGACAGACTGGTTGGAGATGATGGAAAGACAACAGGAAGTCCAGTAAGCACTGGTTCCATCCAAGATCTGCAGAGCATCATCTCTGAACACACAGGGGGGGGGGGGGGGGGGGGGGGGGGGGGGTTGTCACAAGATCTCAATCTTTAGAACATCTAGGATAAGGAGGAACGGGAGAGTCTCATCATGATGAGGTGGAACGGGAGAGTCTCATCATGATGAGGTGGAACGGGAGATTCTCATCATGATGAGGTGGAACGGGAGAGTCTCATCATGATGAGGTGGAACGGGAGATTCTCATCATGATGAGGTGGAACGGGAGATTCTCATCATGATGAGGTGGAACGGGAGAGTCTCATCATGATGAGGTGGAACGGGAGATTCTCATCATGATGAGGTGGAACGGGAGATTCTCATCATGATGAGGTGGAACGGGAGATTCTCATCATGATGTGGTGGAACGGGAGATTCTCATCATGATGAGGTGGAACGGGAGATTCTCATCATGATGAGGTGGAACGGGAGATTCTCATGGTGATGAGGTGGAACGGGAGATTCTCATCATGATGAGGTGGAACGGGAGATTCTCATGGTGATGAGGTGGAACGGGAGATTCTCATCATGATGAGGTGGAACGGGAGATTCTCATCATGATGAGGTGGAACGGGAGATTCTCATCATGATGAGGTGGAACGGGAGATTCTCATCATGATGAGGTGGAACGGGAGATTCTCATGGTGATGAGGTGGAACGGGAGATTCTCATCGTGATGAGGTGGAACGGGAGATCCTCATCGTGATGAGGTGGAACGGGAGATCCTCATCATGATGAGGTGGAACGGGAGATTCTCATCATGATGAGGTGGAACGGGAGATTCTCATGGTGATGAGGTGGAACGGGAGATTCTCATCATGATGAGGTGGAACGGGAGATTCTCATCATGATGAGGTGGAACGGGAGATTCTCATCATGATGAGGTGGAACGGGAGATTCTCATGGTGATGAGGTGGAACGGGAGATTCTCATCATGATGAGGTGGAACGGGAGATTCTCATGGTGATGAGGTGGAACGGGAGATTCTCATCGTGATGAGGTGGAACCGTAGGTTCTCATCATGATGAGGTGGAATGGGAGATTCTCATGGTGATGAGGTGGAACGGGAGAGTCTCATCATGATGAGGTGGAACGGGAGATCCTCATCATGATGAGGTGGAACGGGAGATTCTCATCGTGATGAGGTGGAACGTGAGTCTCATCATGATGAGGTGGAACGGGAGATCCTCATCATGATGAGGTGGAACGGGAGATTCTCATCATGATGAGGTGGAACCGTAGGTTCTCATCACGATGAGGTGGAACGGGAGATCCTCATCATGATGAGGTGGAACGGGAGATCCTCATCATGATGAGGTGGAACGGGAGATCCTCATCATGATGAGGTGGAACGGGAGAGTCTCATCATGATGAGGTGGAACGGGAGATTCTCATCATGATGAGGTGGAACGGGAGATTCTCATCATGATGAGGTGGAACGGGAGAGTCTCATCATGATGAGGTGGAACGGGAGATTCTCATCATGATGAGGTGGAACGGGAGATTCTCATCATGATGAGGTGGAACGGGATATTCTCATCATGATGAGGTGGAACGGGAGATTCTCATCATGATGTGGTGGAACGGGAGATTCTCATCATGATGAGGTGGAACGGGAGATTCTCATCATGATGAGGTGGAACGGGAGATTCTCATGGTGATGAGGTGGAACGGGAGATTCTCATCATGATGAGGTGGAACGGGAGATTCTCATGGTGATGAGGTGGAACGGGAGATTCTCATCATGATGAGGTGGAACGGGAGATTCTCATCATGATGAGGTGGAACGGGAGAGTCTCATCATGATGAGGTGGAACGGGAGATTCTCATCATGATGAGGTGGAACGGGAGATTCTCATCATGATGAGGTGGAACGGGAGAGTCTCATCATGATGAGGTGGAACGGGAGATTCTCATCATGATGAGGTGGAACGGGAGATTCTCATCATGATGAGGTGGAACGGGAGATTCTCATCATGATGTGGTGGAACGGGAGATTCTCATCATGATGAGGTGGAACGGGAGATTCTCATCATGATGAGGTGGAACGGGAGATTCTCATGGTGATGAGGTGGAACGGGAGATTCTCATCATGATGAGGTGGAACGGGAGATTCTCATGGTGATGAGGTGGAACGGGAGATTCTCATCATGATGAGGTGGAACGGGAGATTCTCATCATGATGAGGTGGAACGGGAGATTCTCATCATGATGAGGTGGAACGGGAGATTCTCATCATGATGAGGTGGAACGGGAGATTCTCATGGTGATGAGGTGGAACGGGAGATTCTCATCGTGATGAGGTGGAACGGGAGATCCTCATCATGATGAGGTGGAACGGGAGATCCTCATCATGATGAGGTGGAACGGGAGATTCTCATCATGATGAGGTGGAACGGGAGATTCTCATGGTGATGAGGTGGAACGGGAGATTCTCATCATGATGAGGTGGAACGGGAGATTCTCATCATGATGAGGTGGAACGGGAGATTCTCATCATGATGAGGTGGAACGGGAGATTCTCATGGTGATGAGGTGGAACGGGAGATTCTCATCATGATGAGGTGGAACGGGAGATTCTCATGGTGATGAGGTGGAACGGGAGATTCTCATCGTGATGAGGTGGAACCGTAGGTTCTCATCATGATGAGGTGGAATGGGAGATTCTCATGGTGATGAGGTGGAACGGGAGAGTCTCATCATGATGAGGTGGAACGGGAGATCCTCATCATGATGAGGTGGAACGGGAGATTCTCATCGTGATGAGGTGGAACGTGAGTCTCATCATGATGAGGTGGAACGGGAGATCCTCATCATGATGAGGTGGAACGGGAGATTCTCATCATGATGAGGTGGAACCGTAGGTTCTCATCATGATGAGGTGGAACGGGAGATCCTCATCATGATGAGGTGGAACGGGAGATTCTCATCGTGATGAGGTGGAACGGGAGATTCTCATCGTGATGAGGTGGAACGTGAGTCTCATCATGATGAGGTGGAACGTGAGTCTCATCATGATGAGGTGGAACGGGAGATTCTCATGGTGATGAGGTGGAACGTGAGTCTCATCATGATGAGGTGGAATGTGAGTCTCATCATGATGAGGTGGAACGGGAGATTCTCATCGTGATGAGGTGGAACCGTAGGTTCTCATCACGATGAGGTGGAACGGGAGATCCTCATCATGATGAGGTGGAACGGGAGATCCTCATCATGATGAGGTGGAACGGGAGATTCTCATGGTGATGAGGTGGAACGGGAGATTCTCATCATGATGAGGTGGAACGGGAGATTCTCATGGTGATGAGGTGGAACCGTAGGTTCTCATCACGATGAGGTGGAACGGGAGATCCTCATCATGATGAGGTGGAACGGGAGATCCTCATCATGATGAGGTGGAACGGGAGATTCTCATCATGATGTGGTGGAACGGGAGATTCTCATCATGATGAGGTGGAACGGGAGATTCTCATCATGATGAGGTGGAACGGGAGATTCTCATGGTGATGAGGTGGAACGGGAGATTCTCATCATGATGAGGTGGAACGGGAGATTCTCATGGTGATGAGGTGGAACGGGAGATTCTCATCATGATGAGGTGGAACGGGAGATTCTCATGGTGATGAGGTGGAACCGTAGGTTCTCATCACGATGAGGTGGAACGGGAGATCCTCATCATGATGAGGTGGAACGGGAGATCCTCATCATGATGAGGTGGAACGGGAGATTCTCATCATGATGTGGTGGAACGGGAGATTCTCATCATGATGAGGTGGAACGGGAGATTCTCATCATGATGAGGTGGAACGGGAGATTCTCATGGTGATGAGGTGGAACGGGAGATTCTCATCATGATGAGGTGGAACGGGAGATTCTCATGGTGATGAGGTGGAACGGGAGATTCTCATCATGATGAGGTGGAACGGGAGATTCTCATCATGATGAGGTGGAACGGGAGATTCTCATCATGATGAGGTGGAACGGGAGATTCTCATCATGATGAGGTGGAACGGGAGATTCTCATGGTGATGAGGTGGAACGGGAGATTCTCATCGTGATGAGGTGGAACGGGAGATCCTCATCATGATGAGGTGGAACGGGAGATCCTCATCATGATGAGGTGGAACGGGAGATTCTCATCATGATGAGGTGGAACGGGAGATTCTCATGGTGATGAGGTGGAACGGGAGATTCTCATCATGATGAGGTGGAACGGGAGATTCTCATGGTGATGAGGTGGAACGGGAGATTCTCATCATGATGAGGTGGAATGGGAGATTCTCATGGTGATGAGGTGGAACGGGAGATTCTCATCGTGATGAGGTGGAACCGTAGGTTCTCATCATGATGAGGTGGAATGGGAGATTCTCATGGTGATGAGGTGGAACGGGAGAGTCTCATCATGATGAGGTGGAACGGGAGATCCTCATCATGATGAGGTGGAACGGGAGATTCTCATCGTGATGAGGTGGAACGTGAGTCTCATCATGATGAGGTGGAACGGGAGATCCTCATCATGATGAGGTGGAACGGGAGATTCTCATCATGATGAGGTGGAACCGTAGGTTCTCATCATGATGAGGTGGAACGGGAGATCCTCATCATGATGAGGTGGAACGGGAGATTCTCATCGTGATGAGGTGGAACGGGAGATTCTCATCGTGATGAGGTGGAACGTGAGTCTCATCATGATGAGGTGGAACGTGAGTCTCATCATGATGAGGTGGAACGGGAGATTCTCATGGTGATGAGGTGGAACGTGAGTCTCATCATGATGAGGTGGAATGTGAGTCTCATCATGATGAGGTGGAACGGGAGATTCTCATCGTGATGAGGTGGAACCGTAGGTTCTCATCACGATGAGGTGGAACGGGAGATCCTCATCATGATGAGGTGGAACGGGAGATCCTCATCATGATGAGGTGGAACGGGAGATTCTCATGGTGATGAGGTGGAACGGGAGATTCTCATCATGATGAGGTGGAACGGGAGATTCTCATGGTGATGAGGTGGAACCGTAGGTTCTCATCACGATGAGGTGGAACGGGAGATCCTCATCATGATGAGGTGGAACGGGAGATCCTCATCATGATGAGGTGGAACGGGAGATTCTCATCGTGATGAGGTGGAACCGTAGGTTCTCATCACGATGAGGTGGAACGGGAGATTCTCATCACGATGAGGTGGAACGGGAGATTCTCATCATGATGTGGTGGAACGGGAGATTCTCATCATGATGAGGTGGAACGGGAGATTCTCATCATGATGAGGTGGAACGTGAGATTCTCATCATGATGAGGTGGAACGGGAGATTCTCATCATGATGAGGTGGAACGGGAGATTCTCATCATGATGAGGTGGAACGTGAGATTCTCATCATGATGAGGTGGAACGGGAAATTCTCATCATGATCTGCAGCAACTTCGTGATGCCTCATTCCAATATGGAACAAAATCTCAGAGTAATTTTTCCAAAATTTTGTTAAACCTTTGACACTAAAGCAGTTCAGGATGAGCCAACGCAGCGCTGGAAGGAGGACCTGATAAAAGTGGATGCTAAGTATATTTCCAAACACTCACCTCTGGTAGGGGGTCCTCTTTGCTCCATTTTCCCTGACATATTCCACAAGCTGCTTCTGAGTTCTTCCACTGACAGACAGAGTTTTGTATTAATAACATGAACATATTCAACATTTTAGACAAAAAAAAGCCTGAAAGTCTATTAAAAAAAAGAAAGAGGACACGTATGTAGTTGCTGGTGCCAAGTTAATACCTGTATCTGAAGGAAGACCCTCTGGTGAAGAGGATTGCTTTGGATTTGGGTTGTGGTTGATCAAACAAACGGAAAAATGAGTGATACTCCACACAGATCTTCCAAAAGATTTTACATTGGTCTCGACTGGCCATCATAAATTCCAGGGTATCTTGATGAGGACCCTAAAAGAAAAAGTACACAGTAATCTGGAGGTCTTCACAGCAGATACAACAGCCAAGATGAAAACATGAAAACGTACGTGGACTTCCGGGTGGAGTTTGATCAGGAAACGTTTCCTCTTGAAGCTCAATTTGCGAATTTTGGACCAGTTGAAAGTATTAATCTTTGTGTTGCCCTAAGAGAGAAAAAGACACATAATGGTTGGTAACACCATTAGGGGTGGGGGTGTTCAGTCACAGAGGACACCAGGTAAAGGAACAGTCATCACCTGAAAAACCTGAAGCCCCATGTGAATCACAGCCAGGTTGATCTTGGTACCCTCCCGGTCAGCTGCTGGATGGAAGCGGACGCCGTACATTTCCAGTTTACGGGCAATCTCCAGGATTTGGAAGTCTGATTCAGCTGGAGTTTGACCACTGGATTTCAACAAAAACAGAAGAAATGCCATTAACACTCAGCGGGTTGCAACTTGCCCTCTTCGTGGAATGATGTGACGGGTAGAGGGTTAATTATTAGGCCACTTTTAAAACCTGAGTTTTCCACAAACTATACAAAACAATGAAAGCCAATCAAATGAACCAAGATCTGTCAGCGACTGTACAATCACAAAAGCACAGATTTATGATCAAGTATCACTGAGGAGAGGGGTCTAAAAAAGGGTTCTGTTGCAAAAAACAACAAAAACTGAGACATAAAACAGAAAGACTGTAAATTATAGTGGACCTTGTGTGGTTAATGAAAATATTTTAACAGCTCTCAGGTCATGAAACTGAGCTCAAATTGTTGAAACCATGTAATAAAATCTGAAAATTCTGCTTTCATTCTACCCCTGTCCCCTAAATTTGGCCAAAAAATGTTAAAATAAGTTTAATATTTTTTTTTAAACTCTTGGATGAAACACAGGGTTTTACTGTGAATATACAGCACCTAGGCTGACTGGTTTTCATTTAGAAAACTGAACAGTGGCTGATACTGGGAACTGTAAATCTACAGATTACACACACACAAAATACATAATAAAGCAACATGATATTGTGATTTGGGTGCCAGAGAGTGTGACCTTAAATCCTACGCATTATCTAAAACCATGTGATTACAACCAAACAGCATGTTAGGAAGACATATCCATCCAATCATCACTCCATTCTAAATTTGTTCATCCTTTAAGCGGCAAAATCTCCTTACAGCCCTCCCCTGCCCCACTGGCCGTATGGCTAATAGACTGGCCAAAGTGAAGGGATTAGACCAGCGAACTCGCTGCTTGTGCTTCCACACAACCAACAGAGGGAAGAGATTAGCTGAGGTCTTCAGAGCTGCCTAATTAGAGCCTCTATTGGCCATCAGATAGCACTGTGCTTCCAAGGAGGCTGAAGGTGGGAAAACTGGAGGAAGCCTTCATGTGGTTGTATTGGTAGAACACATGGTTGTCTCAGTAAAGTCAGCTCATCAGTGACCACATAAAAGAGCAAGGACGTGCCACTGCATTATAAATTCTCAACACTGTGATTTTGAGTTGCCATAATGGCCTGGTGAGTATGAGGTGTGCTGAAGACTGGAAGCAGCCACATGTAGTTAATGGCAACTTTCATATACGCAGCCCTGCAATTAGGCATGCTGGTCTGAATTTACAATCCAGTCACTTTTCAAACAAAAATCCACGGTAACCATCTTACTTGGTCAGAGCAACAACTAGATTATCATCAACCTTGATGTTAGATGCCAAATATGACACATCGACTGGTTTGGTTCATCTGCGTGTCACCATCTTTCTTCATGGGTGGCTGGAGCTTGGGAGGAAGAACAGTTGGCTTGCAACTGGAAAGTTAGGAGCTCGATTCCAGGCTTCCCCTGACAATGTGCCAAAGTGTCCTTGGGCAAGACACTGAACCTCAAGTTGCCCCCCGATGTGCCTATCGGGCTATGAGTGTGTATGCAAGCCGCTTTGGATAAAAGGGTCTGCTAAATGACTTTAGACTAGAATAGAATAGAATAGAATAGAATAGAATAGAATCTGTCCAGCTGACTGCAAGCCTGATAACATCCACCAGTATCTAGCCCAGGGTGACTCAGTTCGGTCCTTCGAGGGGTGCAATCCAACAGGTTTTCAATATATTCCCATTGGATGAAACCAACACAATTCATTTGAATCAGGTGTGTTGGAGCAAGGTGACATGGAAAACCTGCTGAAGTGCAGCCCTTATTGGACCAAAGTATGTAGCTTTAGAGTAAAAGCGGTTTTCATTTCCATATAAAATAAATGCAGGTTTTCTTGTACATTGGCTCTGATTAGCGTCAATGACAACACAATGCCTGGGTGCAACACTGATTTGATGGGCGGAGCTATTCAAGGAATAAATCACTAGTTTGGTCACCATACAATATATCACATGAGTAGAATATTTGTTATTGGACAGCTGCAATTATGGGCTTGAGACACGGCAAATGACAGGGGAAATTACTCGCCATCCAATGAGTGCGTTTCCATCACACCTAGAGTTGCGCAAAAATTAAACATCGCAAGAAAAAACTACTATTGGAAACACATTACGGAAAAAGTCTCAAATATCGCTAAAAAGTCTTTACACTCTCATGAGGTGTTTTTTTTGGATGTTTTAATATAGAAACATATCACAAAGTGTAATAGAAACACTTTTTTAGCATTTTCGTGTCCCCGGACGTGACGTGAGGTGGGTGTGTGTGTGTGTCATGTGACCAGTTCATTTCCGGTAAAGACAGCGTGGTTTGACACAAACAACAGCGAATTTTAGAGTTTTAGAAAAAGAAACCGAAGGAGAAAAGCTTCAAAAAGCCGTTGGAGTTCCTCAGAGTTCTGTATTTGGACTGATACTTTTCATGTTGCGCATGCTTCCTTTTGGTAATATTCTGACAGCGCGTTGCGTAAATTTTCATTTCTAAACAGAAGATACTCAACTATACTCCATGAAGTTTGAGGACACGTGTTTGTCAGACAACATGTCTTGAATATATGAGAGCTGTGCATGGTCGGGATGGAATGGAGGAATTTTCCATTGGTCTTCCTTAGCTAGGCTATTTTATATGAACAAAGTCATTCAGAGCTGAACTAATGTAATTTATTTTTATTGGATCACAAATGAAAAGGCTTGAACTGATTATGTTGGTAAAGTAACTTATTGAACACTGGAGCTATACAAATAAAGCTGAATAGAATCCATGTCCAGTAATGTCGCGAGTTCCATTCAAACATGATAAACAAGCCTAAGTATGCCGTGATTATTAGACCCTGCAGTCAAATGCAGCCTGTAGATGCAGTGAGATGCCATTGCTTTAGATCAGGGCTCTTCAACACTGGTCCTCCATGTTTTAGATGCTTCCCTGCTACAACATATCCCGTTTAAATCAAATCTATCCAAAACGCTGTCATGTTTTGCATAAAGATTCATTAACCTGAGTCACCGAGATAACCTGGGGCTGCTTTAGATGGCAGTTCCAGGCTTTTTCTCTATTTTTCTGCCCAAACACCAAGAGCCAACACTGCAATGCTGAAGTTTCAGACTGTGTGCCTACATTAAAAAAAAGAAGTCAAAACACATGACTCGTAAAGAAAAAAATAACTAGATGAGGTGTTACGGACACCGCATTAAGCGGGGTCAAACTAAGGGATATGTAAGCGTCACAGCAAACTGAGTTAACATGATCATGTGAAGACGGTAATCAACTCCTGTAAGCTGCACAAGAGAAATACAGAAGCTCCTGTCTGAGTCTGTTCTGTGGCAACGATGGCATAAAGTCCACCGGTATGTCTGATTTAACGGCATCAGAGTCGCCATGTTTCATCAGAAACGCTTCGGTGAAGTAAGGAACCGAGGAAAAGGTGCAATCAGACGATGAAGACCTGGACCAGAAATGTAAAGACAGCGTCACAAAGACCAGAAAGAAAACGACTTACAAATGTCGGCGGTGGAACTCCATGATTCTCTCTTGCACTTTGTCTTGGTAAGGCAGCAGCTTGTTTATCCTCAGGAAGTCCCTGTCTGCCGCGTCATCATAGTCACCGATCTCCGCTGGCGTTTACATTAAAAAGAGGAAAACATGAGTTTCTATTTACTAAAACATCTTTTGAACATTAGACTTGCAGTGACTTTAAACTATTCCTCATATCAGTCATCCAACATTTACTTTTAAAGCAATAAGGTGAATTAAAGTATTTACTCCCTAACAACATATGCATCGTCTACATCAAGAAAAACCTGAAGCTAATCATGTAAATCACGAATAAAAACATACACTGAAGAAGGTGAGACGCCAGCAGGGCTCCGGTGTTCTCCGTGCAGATCAACCTGCCCTCCATCAGATCTCTTTTCATCTGCAAGGAGAACAAATACCTGAAGAAAAGAAAGTGAAAGTTTAGTGTATGAAATAAGCAGTTTATTGTGGATACAAACACTTAAAATTCCAGGTTTTTGTTAAGAAATTAACTACGATTAATTATCTAAAAACCTTAATTCTCACCGTTAATGTGACCTCTGATCGGGAAATGCAAATAAAAACCAATTCTAAAAGGACATGTAGAAAACTAGAAGCATTCTGGGAGCGCAGACCTCCGCCAGGCCATCAGGTCATTCACCTGATAAAAACCCCACAAGGCCCAACAGCACACACACTTTCTAAACCATCTTCTTCTTCTCTGGTTGTTTCCTTTTGCAGGTTGTGTGTCAGATACACGACTCCACACAATTTCTGGTGGGGTTGCTGCAATATCTGCATGAAGTGACGGCTGGATATCAGTCTTCTGCAGAACTGGGCCTTAAAGACACGACAGAACTTTTACCATTTTTCCCGTGACAAGCCCCCCTATCGACGGCTAACCCAGCCTCCATCCTGCATCCTCCCTGACCTGTTAGCTCTCTCCAGCCAGCAGAAGATGATCTCAGGATGACTCGTTTAGTCTCTTTTAAACTTCTTGCGTTTCTTGTGTTTATACCATGAAGTAAAACTCTTCTGCAACGTTGCATCGTCCTGGATGTAAAGGTTTTATAGAGGTGGTTTCTCAGCCGTGGCTCTAGAAATGCACATGATAGATGTCACTTTTCGTCATCATCAAGTCCGGGACGTGGAGTTTTAAGGTCAGAAAGTTTCCTAATGCAACTGTAACAAATGAAACAAATGGTGATAATAGTCTTGAAGTTTATGATATTTTCTCTCCCAGCTGCAGCCTGGGTGAGCTGTTGGTGTATTTAACATCTTTCACACCATGATTCTGCACATTTGTTTTCTTAGACGCTAAAGTGACAAAATGATCCCATCTCCCCGCTGTAAAGAGTCCTTTCTCCAGATGATGATCCAGACCGCTTTAAAATCTAATCACCTCCTCCCTTATTCCATTTCTGACATTTCCTGAATATTGGATCAAAATCTATCCATAACTTTTTCAGTTACTTTGCTAATATTTCCTCAATGCTGCAGAAAACATTGGAAAGTAACCAGGTTGCAGTAGTAGTAGTAGTACTCTTGAAGTAATACTTTCTTGAAACACCTTTTGGTTTGAGCAACAGTTCTTGAGTCCATCAGGATGAAACATTTTGTCATATTGTAAGGGCATCACTTGCTCTGCAGGCCAGCCCTTCTTCTGTTCTGGTCTCTGGCTGGACCCCTCCAGAACCTTTTCTTCAGGCGAACCCGAACCAGATGTTTGTTTGGGGTCATTGTCATGTTGAAGGTGAAATTCTTCATGCATAAAAATGTTTCTTTCAGGCAAACGACCCATCACAGCTGTCAGAAGCCTCACCCGACAGGTGTCGTTTATAAGCTCTTACTCCGAGATGAGACCAAGCTTGAGATCCGCCAGGTCGCTCCTGACTGCAGCTAACAGTCTAAACATGTTGAGGGAAAGAATGAAATCTTCTTTCTAAGCCTTTGTCTGAAAGAAAAACCTGTTCATAAATTAAAACGGACATGATAAATGTAGTCAAGCTACAGGTAAAATTCTTCTTCACATTCAGCTTTCCAGCAGAAACCGGTCAGAACTTCCTTCATCTTCACCAAAGCTGCAGTTCCAGCTGGAGAAAAAAAACCAGACAGCATGATACTGCCGCCACCATGCTTCTCAAAGGGTAAACTGTTCGTTTGGTGATGCAAAGTATTTTTTCTTCTGGACTTATGGGCAAGTTCAGCCTTTGGTTTCATCATCCTGCATGATTTGCACGACCTTGTCAACAAAAACAAACAAAAAAGACCCAGATCACATCAGTGGAGCTCTGTTGTTCTTGGTCAGAAAAGGCTTCTACATTCGACCCCACCCCGTAACCCAGACACACGGAGAACGTGTGAGATTGTTGTCTCATGTAGAACACAACCAGAACTTCCTGCAGCTCCTTCCGTGATGCAGTCGGCCCCTCCATGACCAGCTTTTGTCCAAGTCGCTTGACAGTCTCCACTGTGTTCCATGGTAGATCCAATGATCCCCACTCCTGATGCTTTGTGATGTTCTCTTGGTTTCTCAGGTTTTAGGTCACATTAAAGGTGGGGAAGGTTTCTAAATGAGTCACTTTGGTCTCCCTTTCCCCACATGAGCAGTAAACTAGTTTCAGATTTATTTAAACACAACAGAGCATTTAAATGTCTGCAAAACTCAACTAACTAAACCATCAGAAAAAAAAATCCCACTACATTTTAACTCAGGAACAGACAAGCCTGTACTATAAACAGGAGTTTATAATAAATGCTTTAGAATTGGAAATGGTGAACTTTTGACAGGAAGAATAAAAGTGGTTTAGTTTTAAAGCTCCTCTACAGAGGCATGGAAGCAATATCCAGTAGGAAATTACAGTCACCGACCTGGTGTACTCCTCCTGCAGCTGACCGGGGTCGGGGGGAAAGAATTTCACCGACAGTCTAAACAGTGTGTTGGCCGGTCCTGAAGACATGAAAGCAGCTCATAAATGCACGCTCACATTCCATCAGCTGCCATATGAGCCCAAACTTCAGCGTACTTACGTCTGACTTGTTTTGCAACGGGTTTGGTGGGTTCCAGCCAAACCTAAAGAAAGAACCACAGGTCTTATCAACCCCCCCTCTTTGGTTTATAAAGCAATGACAAATCATCAACTTGCTATAACTAGTGTTTCCACCGCCTCACTCTAATAACACGCTACATCTGGGCCTGATTGACGGAGGTACGCGCAACATCCTAGATATGCAGAGAAATTCACATTAGGTGATGTTTCCACTCTGAAATAACGCTTCTACTCACTTTACAGTATGTTTACACCGTCGTAATATAATGCTGAATAAATGTTACTCTGGTTTATGTTCACAGGGACCAAATGCAGCTTTTGTGTTACAGTCAGAGATTAAAAAAAAAAAGAGACATTGGACGTATCAAAGGGTTCTTTTTTAAGGAAGACCAGAGGTGAGTTTTATAGCTCTGGAGCTGGTTTCTAAAAACTACTGGGTGGTATTACATTCCTCTTATGTTTCTGGAAGAAGAAAACATCGGTGAGTCCAACAGTTGAGTTTAGAAATCTGTGCCAGACGAGTTAAAAATATTCGTCTGCGATCGCGTCGCTTTCATGTCCAGTGAAAACAACACCAGCCGAGAGCTAAACAGCAGCAACTCGGAGTGTTCGCTGCTCTCTGGCTGCGGTCATGTGCTGACAATAAGCTGTGACCTTTGACCTTTCCCGTGCGTGTCGGCGTTCAGCGTGTGCTGATGGCGTACATACCCAGTTCATCTGCATGTTCTGAAACTCGAGGCCAAAGTAATCGCTCTCCATGAGGTTGCCTCTGTGGAAAACGTCAGAGAGGAGGACCTGTCCAAGAGCTTTGGGCTAAAAACAAAAAGAGAGGAGGAGAGAGGGGGAGAGGGAGGAGAAAAACAATAGATTGAATCCTTTTTATAACTTTGTCAAGACAAGAGAATTTTCCAGGCCTTTCTTACATCTGCTGCAACATTAATGCTTGTTGTTGAAGTGGGGAAAGAACATGGCTGATTCAGAGACGAACCACCGCCAACAGATCTTTAATCAGGCTGAGCAGGGAGAAAGTCTGTGGCCTGAAACGGTCTGCAGTCTGTTTTACGGCTGTGCACGTTCCCATCTGTCGATTTAAATAGCTTCCTGGACACGGATGACGAGCGGGTGAACTGCTAAGAAAGCGTCCTACTGAACAGCTCTGCAGCGAAATCCCAGGCTGGAAATCTGCAGAGCTTTACCTTCTCAGCACTCCGGGGTTTGTTTTCACTAAACGAAGGACTAATTACTATATACGAAGAACACACTGCAGTTGAGGTTGGAATCCTAGCCTGTGTCTTTTTGAGAAAATTACAGCCTCAAACATCTGGTTGTAATGTAAAGTAGTATTTTTAAAAGCCTTTTAAAAAAAGAAACGCTTTGCATCGGCTCGAGTGAAGCGTTGCGACTCAGAGCACCAGGAGATTTACTGTTAGTTAATCTTTTCATTACTTTGATGCAATATGTTCTGCTTTCTGGAAAAAAATCTAAATGACAGGTGATACCAACTGAGAATGTCCATAAAAGTAGGAATCTGCTGTAAAATGCCTCTTTTTCCACACAGTCACAGTATCTGATTACAGCTGATGTCTACAGACCCGGTGTGACGAAATACTTAAATCTGACTCTCCGCGGAGTCCGAGCCAAAGACGAGCCGCAACATCAGTCACTGCTTTCAATCCAATCTGAGACGTCACAAACCAACAAGATTTAGTCAGTAAAAAGTCAATACAACCAGAAACGGAGCTGTTGGCGGAGCTTTGTTGATGCTGCTGCTGCATGGTGACATTTAGGTATGGGGGGGGTGGAACCGTAACAAATCAGATATCTGGATTTTTTGCTTCACAATTTTAAAATATTTTTTTGTTAAATTTTTTTTCTCCAAATAAATATATATAACCAATTACAAATTTTTGTTTGCCGTTTTTAATATATTATAGCATGATGTATATATAGCAGCAGAATGATGGTCTGGCTTCTAGGGGTGGGGAAACTGAATTGAAAAATTGGGAATTTTTTGATTCACAATTTTTTTTTCCAAATAAATAAAAATCTTTCATAAAGTTTTAGTCAATTTTATTATTTTTATTGATCTTTTTACTTATCTTTTGGCCATTATAACAGCAGAATGATGGTCTGGCTATAGTGTTTTTTCCTCATTGAAATCAACAAAAATGACGAGCAAAAAAAAAAAAAAAAAAAAAGTTTTACACACTTTTTTGTTTTTTATCTACAAAAATCAGCAATATCAAAGAATTGTGAGAACTGCAATTTAAATAGAATTGGCACACAAGAAATCGGAATTGAATCAAATCGGGACAAAAGCATGTCGTCACAGCCCGACTGGCAACTGGGGTATTTTTTTCTAATTAAAATGAAGAAAAATGACGATCAAAACAACAATTTTTGTTGTTTTTAGTCTACCAAATTAGTAATATTGAAGAATCAGTAGAATAGCAATTTAAATCGAATCGGCACCCAAAAAAATAGGAATTGAATCAGGACAAAAGCCAAATGACTGGAGAATAGAATTAACAAAACACTTTCAGGACTTCACACCCATTTCTAATGAGTAAAGGTTTTAGGTTAATGTCCAACGTGCATCTCAATCGGTTGTGATCGACTATAAAATTAAAAAAAAAAAAAACTGCAGATTTAAGGTTTAATCTGCAGAGTCATGTAACCAGAGTCAGTCAGTTACACAGCAATAAGCTTCCACCGTCAAGCAATACATAAAGGCAGCTGGATTAAATGAAAGAAGTTCATAGCCATGAACTGACTGAATCTGAGGCCTCTCCTTTATATTAGTCATTAACTTTCAGGAGAAACGGCAGGCTGACGGGACAGGCTGAACAAACGTATACAATCAGCTTTATCTACTACAGCATACAAAGGAAAGAGGATTAAGAGCAGCCAGACAGCTGGCAAGGTACAACTTTGGACTCTCAGCTGCACAAACACAGAAAGTATGTGACGAACCAGCTAGACAGATCAGGACTCCATGAAATATTATTTCAGCATTGATATTGGTATTACTACATGCAGAATAGTTAAAAAGACAGCAGCACTGGGTATACTGGTTCAGTCTGAAACCTGCTTTTGTTCCATGAATTCATCTTAAACTGAAAACATCATGAGAACCGTTAAAATCGCTGCTGGATCGCCAACAGCTTCAAGTGCCTCTGTATTGTCAACAACCTCTCAGGAACAGTAGTGTGTAAGTCTTGGAGTTAACTGATGGATACTGTATGCAGAAGTTTCCAGGCATTTATAACCCATCCAGGAGGTTTACAATCCAACCACAACATGTAGCGTTTATTCACAGACTATATTAACAATGACTGATCCATGATGACACCATCAGTTCTCACATTTTCACTGTCATGTTTCTGTGAGGCCTTTATGTTTACCGAGAATTAATAATGAAGCCACTTCCTGTCAACCAATCAGAGAGCTTAAACTGACGGTAACGTCCAATCAGGAGCAGCCAAAGATCAACAAGTGATGAGAAAAGCAGGAAAATAATGATCCTCTATGGCGGGAATAAAGCCATGAAGACGTTTGGGATGCAGCTGAGGTGGAGGTGCTTTAGTGAGGATAGCAGGTAGATAGTAGCAGGAAGAAGAAGAGCTGCTCGATTATGGCAAAAATTAAAATCCCGATTATTTTGACTGAAATCAAGATCTCGATTATTTAACACAATTATCCAGTATTTTTAAACAACGCTGCACGTCGTGGTGTTCTAGACTCCGTGTCGTGCATTATAACCTTCTAATGCACGGTTCCGAGTTGTTTAATCTGCTTTTACCGCTTATATAGGAACTATTTTACGTTGGCCTGGATGTACATTTTATGCCAAACAACCGCTGTCAGGCTGCAGCGCGTTTCTCTCATTCACCTGTTAAAAGACGGCTGATCTGAACCAGCCGGTTAACGCGTTGCTATGGTAACGCCCCGTAACAGAGGGATATTACAGTATTTAACTCGCTGAACTATGTATAGGAAAATAATGCAGCCAGTTGTCGCTGACAATGGTATAAACTATGTTTAGGTGAACTTCCACAACCTACTGCAGTTATTCTACATGGACCTGCAGCCGGAGCCGACTGAGACTGGCCGCCTGGGAGTGCTTTAGGACGGGAGAGGCTCCCGCTGCTCCTTCCTTACAGTAACTGCAGAACAATATGTGCCTTCAAGTCAGTCGCCAAAACACCAGAAAAGTCTCTAATAACTCCAGTAAAAGCTGCTAGATTTGTCGCTTTTAACAAAAAAAGTCTCCAGATTTAGCGAGAAAGTCTCCAAGTTGGCAACAGTGTCTGAATGAAAGCAAAGCGGCTGTGGGAGGAGTTTACAGCACAGCGCTGCAACGCCAGAGACGCTCGATTAGCAGCTGAAGACAGCAGGAGAGGAAACTGCAGAGAGGAAAATAATCACACCCTTTTATTTTTATCATCGTTGAAAACCCAGATCGTAGTTGAGATTAAAATCCGATTCATCGCCCAGTCCTAACATGGAAACAATGTGTGCTGTTTGTGTGTTTCAGACGTGAGAGAGTGATGTCCAGATGAGGAAAGGCTTGGTCACTGTTGATCTGTGTATTTCTACAGTAAATGTTTTCTGTTTTCTTCTTTTAGCTCTTTATGCAGCTGTATCTATTCATACATTCATTTTACATAATTTTACACTCATAATCTGACAGCTGAGGCTGAAGCATGTCTGCATGCTGACTGGGGTTAAAAAGAGCCAGTTTCCCCGTGCAGTTTCACATTAAAACAAACAAGCAGACCAAACAACAACAAAAAACTGCCCTGGAGTTTGAGGATTAAACAGTTTGTACAATGTTCTGAATGTGTTTGAGGGGGGACCCTTTCACTGCTGCACCACTAAATCCACTTTAGTGTTTGTTGAAGCTGAACATGACAAATGAAAAAAATCCACATCTGTTGTCTGGAAATACTTTGGTTTGAATAAAATGTGCAGCCAGAGGTGGAAACACGAGCAGTTTGCTGCACTACCTCAGACACAAACATGATGAGAACAATGTACGTCTAAAAGTAAGGTCAGTATCGTCTTCATCCTCTGGTGAAACCGAAAAAGCTGAAGGATGAGGAGGATATCACTTGTTTATGTGTTTGCTAGGAAGTGTTGACAACATTACCGCCCTCATACCTGTGCAGTGGTGGGTGTCTCCAAACCAATATACAATATAAATGCAAGCAGAGGGCTGCGTAGAAATACACACAGACACACCTCGTAGGTCATAAAACATTGTTAACAGGGCTACTTGTATGCTCCTTCATTTCTCCTTTTCATTTTTAATCCTCAAGTTGTTTCACTAACAATTTTCCAGAGATTCTGATACAACTTTGTCCACTTCACAGCTAAAACTGAGAGGAAGAGTCAGCTGAAAGTACGTCAATGTGGTGGAAATCAGTCGATCACATCTCATCAATAGCCAGGCTTCTGAATGATTTAAAGCACATACTTTTAGCAATGCAAACAAAATCTATGCCACAAATCTGCAACAATGCTACAGACGTGTTTTTTTTTGTATGTTCACATGTCAACTCAAAACAGAATTTGAAGACTGCAGGCTACTTTCTGCATTTAAATTCAACAAAACATGAAATTTGTTCGAGATAAACGAGAAATTTAAGATCCACCGAGGCAGACAACTGCTGTGATGCTGCGATGAAACATCCCGATTTAGGGATGCAACGTGGAAAATACCGAACCGATCAGCCCGCCGTCCACGGGACAATCCGCCCTTTTTGTCCTCTGGGTTTTTGATTTTACAACAGATTTTACGCTGACCCTGTATAGCTCTTTATAGTCGCCCCGAGTGGCGACTCGGCTCAGTTGTAGGGGGGTGTATCCATGCGGGTCAAGATCGTGTTCACGCTGCACTGTGGTGAAACAAGCCAAACCTTTAGAATAATATATCCCCATTCCCACCAGAGGTGGCGCTGCACTAGTATTTAGCAAAAGACAACAAATCATAAATGAAAAAGAAAACTCTTCCTTCCCAAGCGACAATTTCCGACAGTTAAAAGTGAAGTCCATGCGGAAGTGCTTAAAACTGCAGTTCCCCCTTCATCCACTAGGGGCTGCAAAACAGAGCAAATCCCCATAGACTCCCATGTTAAAAAGACCAACTTCACAGCAGGAATAAACATGTTTACAGCAGAAATAAACATGTTAACAGCAGAAATAAAACATGTTTACAGCAGAAATAAACATGTTTACAGCCTGGATCAAAAATCCATTTTAGGTTTAAAAGGTCTGGGTTATCTTTATGACAACTGTGGGGGAGAGAATTTTTTCTAACTTGCCCGTTTAAAAGTAATTTAACCTCGTTGACGTTACTAAAGCTCTGTCGTTCTTTCATATATAGTCTATGTTTCCTCTGGATATTTTATTGTGTCTTATGCAAGTATCCTGCAGAAATACACTGCAACAGACGAGGCAGAGGACCCTTAACGCCATTGTTAGGGTCTGTATTTACCCACAATGCAATGCTATGTCACATGCAGGAAGGGACTTCTTTGTAGTCTGCTTCCTGTATTTGGACCGTGAGAAACAGACCAAGACCTGTGTTTGTATGCAGACCAAGTCTGCTTCTTTGGTCCAAATCAGAATTCGTTTGGCATGTTCACGTTTCCCCAAATGAAGCGACTTTCCGTGCAAAAGGACTCTGATTCGGATCAGAAAGGCTGATGTGCCCTTAGAGGCCACTTAGTGTTAGCACCTTTCCATTCAGGCAAGATCTCATCTCTGGAAGTCAATGTCCAACGTCTGAATGTGCCCGAAAACTAAAAACACAATGAACCTGTTTCCATGAACACCAGGATCTGATCATCACCTGATTTCTGGAGTTATTGGATAATTCTAGTGGTCATACAGACATTAAAATCTGATTATGCTTTATAAGATAAAGCAGTTATCTGATTAAGGGAAATCAGATTAACACATCTAGATTTCCTCCCAATATTCTGATGTATTTGTCCAGGTTACCTGCATATCTGATTTATTTAGTTGGTTTTTTTATCATTAATCTGTGCATGTACAAAAGTGTTACTTGCATCTTTTGATGTATTTCACTAAAAGAAACACAAAAGGAAACCATAATGTGCATCAGCAGGACATTAAGGCTGTAAATGAAGAAATAAATTGACATTTGTTCTGTTTTGCAGCTTATTAGCTCCTTAATAAGCAGTTAATATTAGATCGCAGGCACGGCTAAATTCAACAGAGATGAAATGTTTAGAAAAAGTCACAGCATTGTGTAGAAACGCCAAAATTAATCTGATAATTGGACTGAGAAATCTGACTTTCATACTGCAGAAGTACATGTAGATGTGTCAAATCAGTGTCAGTGTCCCAGATATCAGACTTTTAAGGTGACGTAAAAGCGCCCCAACGCCACCATCTCCATCCGATTCGTTTTGACTAGTAAGTAAAATGTTTACTGGAATAAAATCAGACGGTTGAGCATTAATCCAGACATTTTTATGAAAAGTAAAACTGACAAAGTATAATGTTGATCCAGAACCTGACATAATTAATCCTTCCAATAGTCACTCATGATTAGAAGAGATTTTTAGTATATTTCTGTCCAATATTTAAAGTTTTAACTACTAAAAGGCATGTAAATCTAATCTCTGCTGTAGCCACGTGTCATAAAAAAAGAAGAAACTCGGCAAGTTATTTTAGTTTGAGGCTCGTCTGTGATGCAACCGTGAGATCACGTTTGGTTTGTTCACACCCAACTTGTGGTTCAGACCACGGTCTCATCTCCGAGCTGTAACGAAGGTCAGTAGGTCGCCCAATCAAGCCTCGGCAGCAGCAGGGATTATGACAAACAGATGTTTCTCTGGGAGACAAATCTTCTCCTGGTGGTGGTGTGAATGCTTGGGAATAATACAAGAGCCTGACAAGATGCAAGCTGTGGGGGAGGACTGGCTCCGCTTGTGCAACAAGAATGAAAACGAGTATAAACGAAAAAAAAGAAACATCACTGATCGCAGATATAGCTGAACCCAGTTAAAATCCAAGGCCTGGGTGTGACTTGCAAGACTGGTTCAGCATGGTTGGAACCTACAAGCGAATAGCAGCAGAACCTCCTGACAGCAGGGGTGTGTTGGGGCTTGTATTTGTCACAGCGGGATCTACTTTATACAGATATCCCTGCTCATATACATGAGAAAAGGCCACTTTAACATGTATCTAAAGGGACATTTCAAACATCTTTGCTTTTCTTCCACTTAACGGTGACTTTCCATGCGTTTTCAAGGAAGTTTTAATTCCTCTTTAATTCTGAAAAAAGTTAATTCCACTTTAAACTAATGAAAAAAAACAACCATGTAAACACTTAATTCCTAATGCAAATTTCTACTTAGGATCAAACTTAACTCCGATGTAAGTGTCTGGTTTGTTCGCAGTTTAATTCTGAACTATTTAATTCCTCTGTCATGTAAACCTTCATTCCTCTCTAAGTTAATTCCGGTCGTTCTGAGCATGCTCGTTACCTTGTCCTGTCCCGATGACGCGCGTTGTTTTGCCTCCCGTGTTCGGTGGTCTATCTTTCTTCTCCTTCTCAGTTGCTGCAGAAAGTGAAGTAGTATGCTGGTGTTGAGCTGCTACTTCACATTTAGAATAAAAATAGTGGTGAAACTGGAACTTATTATGTAGTTTTTACAAGTTACGACTGAAAAGACGAGAAGCAGGGAGCCAACTTTGTTTATTTCCGGTATACGTCATACGTCACGTCACCCTCTGTCCAATCAGAACCCCTCCCAACCCGCCGCTCCAAAGAGGAATTAAGTGAGGACGTGTTTAATTTAAACATCGTAACTTGTAGGAGAATACATTATTTCCGAATAAATTCAAAATGAAAGAACATCAGCGACTGAATCCTTCTCTGCTGAAGACGATGCCTGTGGACGGTTGGTAGCAGCATTTGTTGTCAGATAAACACCATTTCCTTGTAATGTTCTCAGGTCAGCCGTGTAAACTAGAGGCTTTCCATCGTTATCTGGCCTCCACAGCAAAGAAAAAGAACATTATCGGTGTGTCCACTTCAGCCAGTAGCCTCTCACTCCCAGCAGACTTTAAATATAAACTAGCTCTGATTTACACAAGTCTTCACTGCGTCTCAAACAGAAGAATCTAAGAGTGATTTCTCCGACAGGACAGGCTGGAATTCCTCGACCAAACTTTTAACAAGGCTCCCCTCCCCCACACCCCCAGCTCAAACTTTGTCCTGGCCCCCTCTGAACTGCTCTTTTAACACCAAAAACTGCTCCTCTTCTCTACCCCCCCCCCCCCCCCATCCCACCCTCGGCCTATTCTGCAAGCCCTGAGCTGGAAGTTAAGGCCAGCGGAGGGGCTGGCAGTGCTGGATAAAAGAAGCCTGTGTTTCCCTGCAACGATGGACCTTCCTCCCCGTCCAGAAACCACAAGGCTGAGCTTTCTCCTGCGCTGGCGGTGGGAGGAGGAGTCTGTGGCTGGGAGCCATGCAAGCAAATGTCCGCTGACGACGAGCCATGTCAGGTAACTGTGCAGAAGATTTGATCCTGTTTAACTCTTAGAAACTCCACCGCAATCGTTTTAAATGTCAAAAATTTACTGTGTAACTCTATGGAGGAAACATCTACGGATGTTTTCCAGCATTTCTGTCCCGTCCAGGAGGTTTACAATCCAGCCGCAACATGCTGTGTTTATTCAGAGACTCTAGATGGTAAATCTACAACGACACCATTATTTATCACATTTTCATCATCAATAAAAGATTACCACCACCACCACCATGTTGCTAGGTAACCTCTACTTTGACCTGGAAGTTGTGATGGAGCTGACCAATAAAGCCCCGTTCCCACCAACAGATCCAGGTTGGCTTTTTGCATTTCCACAGACAGAAGTAGGGAAGGGTACCAACATATCTGAGCCAACCCATTATCCCGGGGTCCGAACTCTGCCAAGCCGACCCTAAAGGGCGGAGCCTCACTCACATCAATCCACCGATTGGTCTGAAGAATCACTGCTTCGTGTACAACTCAGCAAGAAGACAAAGCAGGTGCTTAAAAGGCAAAAAAAATGGTTTAAAGTCACATGCTGAGAAGAAAAAACAAACCATTCTCCTCCTCTTCGTCATCATGAAAAGAGGTCACATCACAGGGTTACAGAGGTTACATCACACCGGCATGACATCACGCTTTCACACACCTGTTGTGTCTGACACTATCAGGCCAATACGCGGCCCACCAGGTGAGGGTCCGGTGACCTGGAGCCGCATCAGAGATCAGCGTTCACTGAACCACACCGTCACAAGCCAGGGGCCTCATTTATAAACCTGTACGCAGCAACGGGGACTCCGGGTGGCGTACGAACGGAAAACAGGGAACGTGGCACAAAAAAACTGCCTGATTTATGAAGCAGTGCGCATGTCTGTTCCGCTTTATAAATCAGGATCAACACGAAATTTTGTGCACGTGAGGGAGCATCTCGTCACGCCCACATGTTGGCTGTAAGAGGTCAGGCGAACGCCGCCCCTGATAAACATTAATCCATCTCCTTTCCATGATGCTCAGCAGGAAAAAGCAAAAGACATTTTCTGGAATGAGGTGGAAATCCTGATAATGTTGTGAAAATGTGAAAATATTGAATTTTCTGGACGCTGGATGGACATCTCCACCGCCTGAAAGGCTGAGGAGGTGACAGATGCTGTCAACAGACGACCGGACTTGTCCAGAAAGTGGTCAGACGTTAAAATGTAAGGAGAACGTGCATCTTCGTCCACAGGAGGAGGATGTTCGCCTGAGGGGAAGGGGGGGCTGCTGCCCACTCTCGCAGATTATAAACTGGTGGGGAAAATGAGCGAGTCCGTGGACAGGCATGAACCAAAAGCGCTGGAGGCCCCGGATGATGCTGCAGGTGTTTAATCCTTTCTTTTACATTATAAAATGAGACGTCTCTGACGCCAGTTTGTTTCCTGGGAAAATACTGGTGTTCCTGTGTCCCTGCTGGGTTCCTTGTGCCCCCCAGCAGGCGTGAAACGACACAAAAAAAAAATCTTGTGAATAAATCCGAATTCTCCACCTCTGATGTGTTGCATCACTTCTAGACGTAAAGCAGCGGTTTGGTTCCAACGTGATGGTTGGAGGTCGGAGACAACAGCGCTTATCGCAGGTGAACGCGACACGTTACCATTTAGTACCATGTTATGTAGCGCCTCCACTTTCTGCACAGCTGTACAACAGGTTTCCTCCTGAGCATGGAGGCACCTCCGCCTGCTCTCCATCTGCCTGATGGCCGCTACACCACGGCGTGTCTGGCTGTGCCGCACATAGTCCTGTTACTCTGCGTTCTGGGTTGGGAAAAGGCGTGAGCTGCCCTGAACAGCAACGGGCTTGACTCCAGAGTCTCCATGTCCACCAGCAGGGACAGATAAGACACAGTGCGCCTTTACACATTGGGGAGCATTTTATATCCAACCATCACTTCATGTTCTGTATCTGCAGGTGGAGGAAACACCCTGATCCGCCGGATGATGGGCAATTCTCCACGAAGAACATGTCAATTTCACAGTACTTATTAGGGGCTGGGAAAATTCAATTAAAAAGCAAATATCAGGATTTTTGCTTCACAATTTTAAAACAATTTTTTGTTAAAAACCTTTTTTTTCAAATTAATAAAAATAATCCATTTAAAAATGGTCATTTTTATTATTTTTATTGATCTTTTTACAGAATGATGGTCTGGCTACTGGGTTGTTTGCTCATTGAAACCAATAAAAATGAGCAAAAAAAAAAGTTTTATACATTTTAGTTTTGTTTTTAATATAAAAAATAAAAACAGCAATATCAAGAAACCGTGAGAATTGCAATTTAAATTTAAAAAATCAGAATAGAATTGGGACAAAAGCATATCGTTACAGCCCCTGTATTATTCATTTATAACTTTATTAGTATAGCAGCTTCTGGACGACTTCTTGTGTGAACCATGGAGAACGACTTCGTTTCACATCATATTTTAGTTGTGGATGTTCTTATTGCATATCTGATATCTGAAGATTTTTTATGTGGAAAATATCAAACATGCACTTTCTTTATTTTTTGCATATGCTGTTAATCTACACCATTCTGTGTAAAAGTTTATATTTGGTTTGGAACACTTGTCTGAAATTTCAGACCATTTCTTTCATTTTATTTTCTGCCGTAGATGTCGCCGTTTCCTGTTTCTCCAGATTCTGTGCGTACGGCAGGGTCAGAGTTGGCGACATTTTACCGCCAAGTTATGTTTTTATAAATCCAAGTTGACTATAATTGGCGTCCGACGGGTTTTGTGCGACAGCTTTATAAATGAGGCCACAGATATTAGTTTAAGAATAAACAGCTTAAACTGACAGTAACATCCAATCAGGAGCAGCCAAAGATCAACAAGTGATGAGAAAAGCAGGAAAATAATGATCCTCTATGGCTGGAATAAAGCAAAGAAGAGGTTTGTGATGCAGCTGAGGTGGAGGTGCTGCAGTGAGGACAGCAGGTAGATAGTAGCAGGAAGACGTGTGGAAACATGGTAACAGTGTGTGTTGTGTGTGTTTCAGACGTGAGAGAATGGGTATGTTTCCATGAAGTTTCTTTAATTTGGAATTTATAATTCAGCATTAAATAATTCCAAATTAACAGTATTCTACATGTTCACATGGAAATTATTCAGAATTGAGGCTCACATGGAAACACGTCCTTGTTTAATTCTTCTTTAGATCAGCGGTTTGGGAAGGATTCTGATTGGACAGAGGGCAGGCGTGACGTACGGACGTCTACAGGAAACAAAGTTCGCTTTCTGCTTCTAGTCTTTTCAGTAGAAAACTACATAAAAAGTACAATGTTCGCCATTTTTTTAAAATAGAATTTTGAAGCACCATCTCGACGCGAGCATACTACCTCACTTTTTTTAAGCAACTGAGAAGTAGAAGGAAGATAGACGACCAAAGACGGGAGGCAAAACAACACGCGGAATGTAAGTCATCGGGATGGGACAGAATGCAGAACAATCAGAATTAACTTAGAGGGAAATTAAGGTTTACATGACGGAGAATTAATCAGTTTTGATTTAAAATGAAAACAAACCAACTACTTACTTTGGAATTAAGTTCTGAATTGACTTTTGCATTGGGAATGATGTGTTTACATGGTCATTATCCGCCAGTTTAAAGCTAAATTAACTTTTATTCAGAGTTTAAGAGGAATTAAAACTCACGTAAACGTGGCTATTTGATGTGCAGATGACAAAAGGCTTGGTCACTGTTGATCTGTGTGTAATTTATCTTCTGGTTGCTTTTTATGCTGCTATATCTATTCATACGTTCATTTTACATCATTTTAGTCTCAGAATCTGACAGCTGAGGCTGTCCTGAAAAAATAATGTCTGAGTGTTGACTTTCCACGTTAAATTTGACAAAACAAAAGTTAATTTTTAAAAAAAGAAGAAAAAAAAAGCAGTATCTAGCTACAACTGGTTCGGAGTTTTACGGGTTAACTTAGCTGCACATTTGCAACGACCACCTCCAAATTTGTGTTTCTACCATCTACAAATACAACAATAAAACACATTTTACAGCAACAGTGAAAACACAGAATAAAGATGAGACAAAGTGTGTTGCAAGCACAGAAAAGGGCCACCTTCCACCGAGAGGGGTGTTCACAAAGACTTCTGGGTTGCTGAGCAACAGAACTCCAAAAGTGGAGCCAGGGAGTCACTTTGAGGCTACAACCAAACTGCAAACGCCTCACACTCCACATTTCTCACTATATTTACATACGTTCTCCATGAGAGAGAGAAAAGCGTACAGTTTTGATGTGGGAACGATTGCAGCTTGATTCATACCCGTTTGATGCAACTGTGGTGAAATGATAAAGCAGCGTTATGTTGGTTCCTCTGAATGAAACCATGAACACTCAGAGCTGATGTGTTTGGAAATGCAGCTGTTCTGCACACATTAACACTATTCTCCCAGCAGCCCACGACTCCTCAGAATGAATGAATAAAAAATAGGAAGAACTGCTGCTGAACAACAGAGCCTCTCAGAGAGACGTCTTGCTCTCGGCCGACAGTCTGCTTGACAACAAGACTGCCATCACTCTCCTTTTACATCCACATATTTCTGCCTTCCTATCAACACTCTGCAGAGCCAAGTTCAGCCCTCCCTCAGCACTCGAGGTGAAATATTTTCTTTAAACTTTATGTACACACACACACACTAATGTCTGTGTGAACTGAAACACAGGTATCCATATGCATGCACTGTGAAACTTGTATCTGCTACTAGCTTAAGACTCTGAAACAACATATGGTGCATAAGATTATGAAATGTCTGTCTCAGCAGTACTCCCAAACTGCATCTGCCAGAGCAGTTATTGTTGTGGCTGCACAAGGATTTAGGACAGATATAGCCCAGTATAAATAAACTGCCTGTTTATTCTAACACAATTAGCAGCTAGTGTGCTTCTCCTTCAGTCAGCCATTGAGTTGGGTGTTTAATCGCTGCACGTGGATATTCTCGCCACAGGAAACAGCCGGAAACGCGCTCTGATATAGTGGCTTCCTTATTGCTTCCTATTTGCCTGCTGAAAGAGTCCCGCTGCAACTTGGCAAGTCAGAACAGGAAAAGCAGTGGACGTTAAAGTTTTTTAAACCCAAAGCAATTACGAAACAGGAAGCCAACTCTCCGGTAGAGTGGTCACTATGAAAAGGAAAATATTTAGGACAGTCTTTTTTTTTTACAATTTCCCCAACAGGATTAATAAAATATTGTTTTTTTAATTTTATTAAATAATTAAAAAAATATTAGTGCCTGCAATTTGTTTGATTTTTTTTTCTAAAAATAGTGGTTGGACATAATTGAAAACAAATATATACATTTTAAAAAGAAAAACCAGAACAAAAAAAATTATAAAGACAAAAAATACAATAATTTAGGAGAAAGACTAAAAAAATGTGATGGAAAAATTGAGAAAAAAATAAAATATGAACAAAGGCAATTATTAAAAAATGAAATCAACATAAATTATGAAAGAAAAAAGGAAAACCTGAAGTTTTTTCTTTTTTGAAAAAAAAAAGACCAAACAAAAAATACAAAAAACAAACAAAAAGACAAAACATACATGACGGATAATACTCAAAGAAAAAATATTTAAAAAGGGATAACATTTAAAAAAAAAAAAAAAATGAAAAATGAAAAATTTGAAAAGAAAAAAACTTTTAAAAAAGGGCAAAACATATAGAAGAAAATTGGACAAAAAACTAAACAGAAATAATGAAGAAAAAAACTAAGAAATTCTTTAAAAGGACAAAAAGGAGACTTTTTAAAAAATTTAAAAACAATCAGAAGACAAATTTGAAATTAGGAGAGAAAAATACATGATTAATAAGAAGAAAACAGCAGTGATATCTCTACGTGTGACAGCAGGTCAGGAAAACCAACACTCTTCGTATTATTAGAAATCACAGCCAAGAAACTTTAAAGTGCTCCACTGAATTACACTAAGATGCCCTAATAAGAAGCCTTAAGGAGGAAAGGATTTCAGCACCAAAGCCATGTGGCAGCTGTCACCAACCCAAGCCACACGCAAGCAGGATAACCAAGGCCTGGAAGATGTCATGTGTCCTGCTGTGTCCCAAACAGCAGCTTCATCCACAGCAAGACAGGAGGGGGAAGGAGGCACAACGAGGCCCTGCAATTGTTTAAACTTACATCCATGTCAAAGAACTCCTGGGAGTCATCCAGTCCCTGCACACGGATCTGAAGGCCTCGCTCATGTCTTTTATTCCCACCGACCATGTTAGCACTGAGACTCTGGCCTGGTTCCAGAGTGCTGATACCAGCGTTGAACTGGGCTCCCAGTCTTGTTCCAGGGGTCTGCAGGACCCGATAGGAACCCTCTATTTCCCCCATTCCACTTCAGAGCTGCTGCCTCCTGCAGACACAGAAGGTGTAACAAATCAATGCAAATTATGAGGACAGAAAATGTCTTCTTTTTGCATGCAAACAGTAGCCTGCCTGTGTGAAGCAGTTTGTGGACACATTCACATGGCCAGTAGGGATTATTTGCATAAACCTATGATCAGTCTGAGGGAAACTTTGCAGAGAAAACGTCCTGAAACCTCTGCGTTCCCACTTTCTGCTTACATATCTCAGTCAGTGCGAGCTGCAATCCATAAAACCCACCTTCTTACAGCGAATGAGATGAAGGTGAGGCCATTCAACAGGCGCTTATAAATAACCGAGGCGAAGTTTATTTTCGTTTTAAGGAGCGAAACTCCGACACAACCGAAGTTTGAACCCTTACATTAGTTTTCACCCCCATCACATAACAATATTAAAACAAAAAAAACACCAAAACATGCCACGTAAAGCAGAAATAAACTCACCGTTTTGCCCCAAAAGGCCAGAAAAACGCTAAAAGTTTGAAACACGGAGTAGGTCACTACTCCAGTCCATGGTCGTCGTCGCCCGAACGAGTGCGCACACATACTGCTTTGTGATTGGCTGAAGTGGTCCCCGTCGTCCTGCTATTGGCTGAAGTGGTCCCCGTCGTCCTGCTATTGGCTGAAGCGGTCCCAGTCGTCCTGCAATTGGCTGAAGTGGTCCCCGTCGTCCTGCTATTGGCTGAGCCGCGGGGCCAAGATTTACCTTCTTGTACTTTAAATATATTCTTCCACGGACAGAGAAAAGACATGTTTCCACGGAAAACGCGGCGTTGTTCCTTAAGAAAACCAACCAACCAAACAAACAAAAAAACAAGGAGGAAAGCTTTTAAGTCGCCATCCGTCGAAGTTTAATGTTTTAAAATCACCATGACGACAGAAAAAGTTTGACTTTTGTGATATTTAACTGAAATTTGGGGCCCACTGGTCGTGTACGTGGAGATTGTATCAAGTAGGGATAAAATTCCCTTTAACCACAAAAAAGACATCAACATTTAACACACACACACACACACACACACACACACACACACACACACACACACACACACACACATAGCTGTGAACAGCTGCACAAAGTGCGCGCGACCACCACGAGACCTTCTGCACAGTTAGGCCATTTTTACACCATTAGTCACATACATATTGAAGGATTAGTTAAACAGTTCCTACGCAGACTCAAATATTGATAAGTTCAATGACTCAAAGATCAAAAGATTTTCATCTTGTAGCGGAGCGCCCCCTACTGGTTCATACTGGTTTATACTGGTTTCAGTCAGTTCAACATCAGACGCACTGTCATCAGGAAGTTAGTGATTGTGATTTATTTATTTATTTACTCAGTCAAACATGTAGACATGACAAGGAGAGATTTTCCACATGGTTGTAAATGTCTTCTTATGTTGGATCACACATATCAAACATGAAGCCCAGGGGCCAAAACTGGCTCTCCGAGGGTCCATCTGGCCCCCAGGTTGAATTAGGTCAATATAAGAGATGTAAAAACTGTAAAACATTTACAAAGCAGGGGAGTAACTTGTTATATCTTTTATATTTTTAGATGTAACTTCAGTTTGTATTATGAGTCAGTTCAGGCCTCTTTATTACGACAGATGTCGAGATGTACACATGTTCACGTAAACTTCTTGTGCAAGTTACTCTCATATTATTGTGCAACACTGTATATTTCAGTTTGAGATACTTGTGATTAAATGTTTGGCGGTTTTGTGGATCCCTGGTGATTTTTATTTGTAATGGACATGTAAGTCTGACTAAACATTGTTCAGTTTAAGAAAAACATGAAAGAAAAGTTATTAAAAAATATAAAGATGATATATATATATATATATATATATATATATATATATATATATATATATATATATATATATGTACATTAAATGTGTACATGAAGTCATACTTGTCAATAAATATGAATGTATATGTATTGTATGTGTGAACATATACACACGCGTAAGAGTATGCAGAATGTAGATGTATGTGTAAAGATACATGCATGTGTACATATGTACTTGTATGTGGGCATTCGTATGTGTATGTACATATTTGTGTGTACACATGTATTTATATATACAAATGTGTACATGAGTATGTATGCATCCATATGTATATTAATTTATTCTTTTCTGTATTCATTATTTCTCTTTCTTTAACTAATAATTAAAGGATTTATGTAGCAACTGTAAGGAAGATAAAGTATTGATTATCATGTAGGGGAGGGGGCCGGCGGGATGGGGGCAGGAATAAACAAGTTGTTGCTTCATCCTGTTTTTTTTTTAAACTTCTTTTTTGGAAGATGTTACTTTTTATTTAATCTGTTGTGTCCATTTTTGTTGGAAAAAGAGAATCAATTAATCAAGCAAGCAAGCAATCAATCATTGGTTATTTATAATTCTTAAACATGTCAAATTATTAAAAGATGGAAATAGATATAATATTGATAAGATGAATGATAAAAAAATAAACTGTTAAATCTGTGATGAGAAAATATATAAAAGTAAAATTTAAACAACAACTGGCTGCACCAGTTTGCTGCAGTATGTAGTACTTTGCAGTATGCTGCAAAGTACCACTTTGTTGAAGTGCTTTAGCCTAAATCCCAGTTTTCAGTCTTCCTGGGCCGGAGTCTACCCACATGGAAGCTTTTCACCAGACAACGTTCACCGGTTTCCTCCATACCTGTCAGTTTGTGAGGACATCTCCTGCTCCCAGTCTTCTTCAGATGATCTTCTGATGGGTTCAGGTTCTGGTCTCTGCCTGAACCACTTCAGAACTTTATTTTCTTCTGATGAAGTTGTATTTTGTTGATCTGGATGCGTGTTTGAGGTCATTGTTGTGATGAAACGCAAAATTCTTCTTCATCTTCAGATTTCCAGCTGCAGCCTGAAGGTTTAGGACCAAAAGTAACTAATATTTAGAACTGGTCAGAACTTCCTCCACCTTCACTAAAGTGTAGTTCCAGCTGGAGAAAGCAACAGCAGAGCATGATACTGCCACCACCATGCTTCACTGTGAGTGTGTTCATGATTTGTGATGCAAAGTGCTTTTTCTTTTGGAATGTGACTAGTAAGCTCAACCTGTGTCCCATCAGACCAGAGCACATTTTCCAGATGCTTCATGCGGTTTTATGTCATTCCAGGTTGTAGCTGGGGTTGGACCCTACCCTGTTGTCACATGGAGATCGCTACCAGACCTTCCTGCAGCTGCTTCAGTGTAAGTCTCTAAGCAACCTCCCAGACCAGTTTTTACCTGGTCTCTTTGAGCTGTTTGGGTTGACATGCAGTCCTTGTCAACATCCCTGTTGTCTGATATTTTTCCTCTTGCTGTCAAATGTTCTTCACAGCGTTTCGTGGCTTATCCAGTGCTAGAAATGATTTTGGGCTTTTCTTCTGACACATTTTAACTATAATATTGTGAAGATGGTTTAGAAGTCCTGTATGAACCATGGCTTCTGCAGCAGCCAGTCTATATTATACTGACTCCTACCCATGAAGACAGATTGCTGTAATTCAATCAAATAGGTTATTGTTTTAATCACTTTTAAATCTGTAAAACACTTTGTGCTACATTTTATTTCATGAAAAGTGCTTCCTAAACAAAGTTTCATTTGTTTCAACAGCCCCTGAGTGAGGCTCTGAACCCCAGGTGCTGAAACATGGTAGCCCACTGCCCTCTAATTAAAGAACGAAACATTTAAAATTGTTTTACTTTCTTTTCACTATACACCTACACACACACACACACACACACACACATATATATATATATATAAATATACATATATATGTGTATATATGTAGCATATATATATATATATATATATATATATATATATATATATATATATATAGCCATGTTGTGTGCAAGATATGAGAGGGAGAAAACGATGGTACCCATACAGAATAGTTAGGGATGGACTCTTGACAGACCTGGCTGTTTTCCAAAGCATCTTTTGATCTGTGTTTATTATCCTGTAAGAGCCCAGGAGCTCCTCACAGTGTCCACATGTAATGAAATTAGTCCAACAGATGGTTGTGTAATAATCTGAGACTGTGATGTTTCTGTATTATATCTAAAAGAAGAAGTGCTCTTGAGACGCAGTAGATTTTATTGCATTATATTTTGTTTTTCATATCCTGTTGTTGTAGGTGAGGGGCTAGTAGGATCCAAAGAGCGGACACTTTGAGTATAGAGAGAGATTTATTGATTTCCCACAGATTCCTGTGAATTCTTCCAGCGGAACCTTCAGAGACTGGCAGACCGGCGAGCATCAGGAGGCAGGCAGGCAGGGGAGCAAACGAACGAGCAGGCAGGCAGGCTTTCACTGGCAGGAGGAAGACAGGACAGGTTACGAATCAAGGTCAAGCACAAACAACGTAAGCTGAGGCCGAGAGCTGTTTTACCGCAGGGCAATCAACAATCTGGCGCTGGATAGCAGGCAGAGCTGGTCTTAAATAGGTGGTGCGTTGATTGCTGAGATGTGGATCAGCTGTGCCTCCAGGTCCCAGCTGACCACGCCCACCAGGGAACAGGAATCACCACACCTGTTCATTACCCTGTATATACATGTAATATATATGACATCTGCTGTCACAGTAATGATAAAACCAATGATAACTTATGATAAAACCAAGAGATGCAGCTTAATTGTACCGATATCAAAGCAAAAATGAAGGGCTTTAAGAAACTTTCAGGAGAAACATGCAAAGTACAACAGGTTTCAGGAGGAATGCTTCGGTGACCCACTGCCACACTCCAACAAGCCCGTACATGATGGCATCTGCAATTATAACTCTTAATTTCTATAAAAGAGAACATACATTCACCCAACTCACAGGAATTGAAATACTCCTGACATGCAATTTAAAATAATTTTCACTAGTAACGTTTTACATATCAGGACAAGATAATAAAGATGATGATGAAAAACACTTTATACACTAACCATCCACTTCATCACTATACACTCCACTATACAATATACATAATACACTCCACAAATCTTGTCTTTATGGAAGAGTGGCAAGAAGATAGCCATTGTTAAAAGAAAACAACAAGAAATCCAGTTTGCAGTTTGCCAAAAGCCATGGAGCTCAGATCAGATGAGACCAAAATGGTACTTTTTGGCCTAAATACAAAATGTTATGTGTGGCGGAAACCAAACACCTATTCACCCTGAACACGCCATCCCCACTGTTAAACATGGTGGTGGTAGCATTATGCTCAGGGGGTGCTTCTCTTCGGCAGGAACAGGGAAGTTAGTCAGAATTGATGGGAAGTTAGATGCAGCCAAATACAGGGCAATCTTAGAAGAAAACCTGTTTGAGTCTGCAAAAGACTTGTGACTGGGGCGGAGGTTCACCTTCCAACAGGACAATGACCCTAAACATAAAGCCAGGGCTACAATGGATCGGTTTAAAACAAAACATATTCATGTGTTAGAATGGCCCAGTCAAAGTCCAGACCTAAATCCCATCGAGAATCTGTGGCAAGGTCTAAAAACCGTCGTTCACGAACACTCTCCAGCTGATCTGACTGAGCTTGAGCTGATTTGCAAAGAGGAATGGGCAAATATCTCAGTCTGTAGATGTGCAAAGCTGGTAGATATACCCCAAAAGACCTGTAGCTGTAATTGCACCAAAAGGTGGTTCCACAAAGGATTGACTTACAGGGGCCGAATACTTTTGCACACTGCATTTTTCAGTTTTTTATTTGTGAAAAATCATGTGTAGTGTTCATTGTACTTCACAATTGTGAGACACTTTATGTTGGTCATTCACATAAAAGTCCAATAAAATATATTCATGCTTGTGGCATGTAATGTGTCAAAATGTGGAAAAGTCCAAGGAGTATGAATACTGAATACTGTATGTGTAACTTATTCTCATGAAGTGTAATACACAATTTCATGGTTTGATCACTGCAGCTGATGTGCATGAGTGAGCACCGATTGTGAACTTGATACTACCTTTATTTTTTAACTTTAAATCTGTGAAATGTAGACACTGCTTTGTTTCTGAGCAATGACACACATGCAGGGAAAACAGACTGGTCAAACCTGACTGGAGGGATCTAACCGTAAACTGTGCTCAGTCTGACACTTAGCTGTGTGAACATTACTGACCAAAGTGACATTAAACTTTCTATAAGTGCATTAAAACTACTAGCAGAGATTTTTCCTGGTACACCCAGAAAAAAATGTTAAATTATTCTCCTTACAGCTCTTATTGACCAAGCTCTAATGTACATTAAAGCTCTCATAGTTCCACATTTTCCAAAGAGAGCACTTTACTCTGAGACTGTAGGTTTACTTGTGGCTCCTAAGTGTGTGGGAGGCAGAACCTTCAGCTATCAGGCCCCTCTCTGTAGAACCCACTCCCAGTTTCAGTTCAGGAGGCAGACACCTTTATTTTACCTTTAAGATCAGACTAAAAAACTTCCTTAGTGATTGAACTTGTATTTAAGAGTGGTTTCACTTTAGTTATGCTGTCATACCATACCATACCGTACCGTACTGTACCGTACCGTACCGTACCGTACCATACCATACAGTACTGTACCGTACCGTACCATACCATACCATACCATACCATATCTACCATACCATACCATATCATACAGTACCGTACCATACCATACCATACCATACCATATCTACCATACCATATCTACCATACCATACCATATCATACAGTACCGTACCGTATCATACCATACCATACCATACCATACCATACCATACCATACCGCACTGTACCGTACCATACCGTACCGTACCATATCATACCATACCGTACCGTACCATACCATACCATACCATACCGCACTGTACCGTACCATACCATACCATACCATACCATACCATATCATACCATACCGTACCGTACCGTACCGTACCATACCATACCGCACTGTACCGTACCATACCATACCATACCATACCATACCGTACCATACCGTACCATACCATACCGTACCGTACCGTATTATACCGTACCGTATTGTACCGTACCATACCATACCATACCATACCGTACTGTACCGTACCATACAGTACTGTACCGTACCGTACCATACCATACCATACCATACCATACCATACCGTACCATACCATACCATATCATACAGTACCGTACCGTACCGTACCGTATCATACCATACCATACCATACCATACCATACCATACTGTACCGTACCATACCATACCATACCGTACCGTACCATATCATACCATACCGTACCGTAGCGTACCATACCATACCATACCATACCTGAAGAAGGAGCTGAGCCAGAAGACGAAGCTCTCGATTTACCAGTCGATCTACGATTTACTCAATTACTAAATGCTAAAATTTGTACGTGCATGTTCAATTTAAATTTTATTATTATTATTATTACTATTATTATTATTGTTATTGTTATTAGTAGTAGTAGTGGTAGTAGTAGTAGTAGTAGTAGTAGTATTAGTAGTACTATTAATTGTTTTATTTTCAATTTCATTTATCAAATTTGAAAAAACTTTCAAGATCTCCCAGCACAAATTCACACATGGCAAACATATTTTTCTCGTTATAAAGAAATACAACAACTACTCCTACTACTACTACTACTACTACTACTACTACTACTACTACTACTACTACTACTACTTATAATAATAATAATAATAATACTAATAATAATTATAATAATTATAATGATTATATTGTCATAATTATAATAATTCTAATGCACTTTAAAATATTGTCTTTAAAAAACATTTCCAGGTTTTATCACTAATATCTTAAAACTAATTTTAAAATTAAATTAAATTTTATTTTTGAAGCCCATGCTCTATCGATTTATTTCTTATTTATCAAGGATATATTTTTCTATTTATTTTAAAAACCACCAAATTATGTAATTTTTTTTTACTGTATTGTTTTAATAAGAACATTGTTTTCATAAACTCATTCATTTATATTTTATACATTTATATTTTATTTTATATAGGTTTAATACTTGGATCAGTGAAAACTTGTTTTCAATGTGCCAATATAATTTTTGCTTCTTTTTCAGTTTGGGAGAAAAAAATCTTAAAAGATCTTAAAAAAGAGCAACTAAATAAGAACTGAAGAAGTGATTCTACGACAATGCAGACAGTACGGTTGTAGTGGCAGTGGCTCAGCTACTAGCAGCTTGCTCAGTAACTGGATTGTTACTGGTTTGATCCTTGTCGCTGGCTGGGATTTGGAACTGCAATTACCTCTCTGAAGGCAGACAGACTGGTAAACTGGAGTGAATTAATAATGGGTTAAAAGTGCTGTATAAATCTAATCCTTTACTATCAACAGAATTTCTTGAGTTTATAATGAATATCTTGTTTAGTTTATCTGGTTTTAAGACATTTTCTTCTTAAAGTAAGAAATAAATTATACTTAAAACCTACTGATGCACTGGTTTTGTTTTATTTTTATTCAATAAAGGACTTGAAAAGACTGTTTCACCATCTGATGAAATGGTTTTCACTTGTCAAAAATTTAGATTTTTTTTCTATGAGATTATATTGCAATCATTTAGTAGATCATGACCTTCTCTGCATATCAGTGTTCTCCAGTCAAATGTGAGTCTATCTTTCAGACAACTTCATCATGGTGACAAATCCAGACGAATCAGACAATGTTAACTATTTCCGTATGTTAGCTACTTCCAATAAAGGCTTTTCATATTCTGGACTTACAGAGTATGGGTCGTCAGCTTTTTGTTTCTTTGACACAAACCAATGCTTCATAAAATCACACAACTGTCCGGTGGTAGAAACCAGTATTTTTCAGTTTCACTTTCACAACTTAATCTGTTCTCTTTCTTTCCTAAACGTTCGTTGCCCATCCAGATGTTGCTTTGCATGCTGCACATAGTAAAGATAAACTTCTTCTGATGATTCTGTCTTGTAAAGCATGTTTGTTCATCACTAATGTGGAATAAAAGAGTGCAATTGAGTTTATCTGCTCTGGAACCATTTAATCAAAATGATATGTTAATAAAACTTCTGTACAGGCCACAGTTTATTTATTTGCTATGTTTTAAGATAATAATAGTAAAAAAAAAATTATCTGTTTGCTGTCATATGATTTAAGAACTTTCACTTCACAAACTAACACAACACTGCATCACTGTAAGAGAGCACAATTACACGCAACCTATAAACTACGGACATGAGACAAACAACCATGCAAACACTCACAGGGTCAATGTAAAAGTAGCAGTGGAGGAGGAAGAACTCAAACACTGTACTTAAAAGTAAAGGTATAAGTAAACAGACAATACTGTATGCTAGCAAAAGCACTTTCTTTTATATGTACTTGCAGTATTAAAAGTAAAAGTACTTGCAAAAATTATTGGCTCTTGTGGTAGTTTTTAGTAACATTACGCAGTTTTCAAACTGTTTTGAGATTTTACGCCCAAATGAACCAGAACCAACAGATTTGGGAAATATGTGTAATCCATTGTTTGGGAAGATAAAAACGATTTTCTGTGCAGTTATATATGTCGGCTTTAAGCAGCAAAGTCACTTATTTGTAAAAAAAAATGCGAGTCTGGTTGAATGATGTGACATATACTCACCATCAACTCAGTCAGGAGCCCCCAAATCAATTGTTTGTGAACGCAAACATCTAATCAGCCAATCACAAGGCAGCAACATGGTGAAGATGACCTGATGAAGGTCAAACTGAGCATCAGAATGAGGAAGAAAAGAGATTTAAGAGTCTTTAAACGCAGCATGGTTGTTGGTCTGAGTATTTACTGGGATTTTCACACACAACCATCTCTAGTGTTTCCAGAGAAGGTTTGAAGAAGAGAAAATATCCAGCTGGACAGTCTCCAGCAGCAGATGGAGCAGATGGAGAAACGTTGCTGGTCTGATGAGTCTCCAGTTCAGCTCCACATTCACATGGTAGGATCAGAATCTGCTGGAAACATCATGACAACATGGATCCATCCTGCCGTCAGGATCAACGCTTCAGGCTGCTGCTGGTGGAATGATGGGGGGAGGTTTTCTGGTCCCACTTTGGTCCCCTTAGTACCAACATGACATGGTTTAACCAGCACAGCCTACCTGAGTGTTGCTGCTGACCATGTCCATACCAGCATGGCACAGTCCTAAAGGTTTTCACTGTTTTCCTCCTCCAACACACCTGGCTCAAATTAAATGGATCAAACAGCCCACAAAGTTCTGCATGGTGAATCAGGTGTGTTGGAGCAGGGACACACATAAAGCCTGTAGGACATGTAGGACTGAACTGAAAAAACCTGGTATGGTGCAGGATTAATAATGACCTAAAATCATTGTACCAAATCTGAATTTTTGTCTGTGGTTTTGTTAATTTTTCTTTTAATGTATCCTTTCCGCTGAGTTCAATAAAAACCTTTGCATGTCTATATTATGTTTACAGACTTTGGATGTTGTATTCCTGTATTGGAGCCAGGTCTGGGGGTGGGGCATGAGAGCGAGCATCTGGTGGCCGGGCCTTTGCCGATGGGGCCCGGTTGGGCTCCGCCCGAAAGGGTTACATGGGCCCCACCTCCCGTGGGCTCATAATCGGTGGGAGGAGCCGTAGGGGTCGGGTACAATGTGAGCTGGGTGGCAGCAAGGAGCGGGGACCCTGGCGGTCCGATCCCCGGCTTCAGAAGCTGGCTCTAGGGACGTGGAATGTCATCTTTCTGGTGGGGAAGGAGCATGAGCTTGTGTGCGAGGTTGAGTGGTTCTGGCTAGATATAGTTGGAGTCACCTCGACACATGGCTTTGGCTCTGGAACCAGTACCCTCGAGAGGGGCTGGACCTTCTTCCACTCTGGAGTTGCTCATGGTGAGAGGCGCCGAGCAGGTGTGGGCATTCACATCAGCCCCTGGCTTGGTGCCTGCACTACCGTTCATCCCGGTGGATGAAAGGGTAGTTTCCCTCCGCCGTCGGTTGGGGGGACGGATTCTGACTGTTGTCTGTGCTTATGCACTGAACAGCAGTTCAGAGTACCCACACTTTCTGGAGTCCTTGGAGGAAGTGCTGGAGGATGCTGCTTCTGGGGACTCCATAGTTTTGCTGGGGGACTTCAAAGCTCACGTGGGCAAAGACGGTGAGACCGGGAGGGGAGTGATTTGGAGGCATGGTCCCCCCTTAACCCAACTGGTGTTTTGTTATTTGACTTCTGTGCTCGTCATGGATTGTCCATAACGAACACCATGTTCCAACATAAGAGTGTCCATATGTACACCTGGCATCAGGATTTCCTGGGCCGCAGTTTGATGATCGATTTTGTAGTCATATCATCAGACCTGCAACCACATGCCTTGGACACTCGGGTGAAGAAGGGGGCGGAGCTGTCAACTGATCACCACCTGGTGGTGAGTTGACTCAGATGGTGGGGGAGGAAGCCGGTCAGATCTGGCAGGCCCAAACGTTTCTTGAGGGTCTGCTGGGAACGTCTGGCTGAGTCCCCCTTCAGAGCGAGCTTCAACTCCCACCTTCAACAGAGCTTCGAACATGTCCCGAGTGAGGCGGGGGACATTGAGTATGAATAGGCCATGTTCCGTGCCTCTATTGTTGAGGCGGCCAGCCGGAGCTGTGGTCGTAAGGTCGTTGGTGCATGTCGTGGCGGTAATCCCAGAACTCGTTGGTGGACACCAGCAGTGAGGGATGCTGTCAAGCTGAAGAAAGAGTCCTGTCAGGCCTTATTGGCCTGTGGGACTCTGGAGGCAGCTGATGGGTACCGACAGGCTAAGCGGCTTGCGGCTTCGGCTGTTGCCAAGGTAAAAACTCGGGCGTGGGAAGAGTTTGGTGAGGCCATGGAGAAAGACTTCTGGACGGCTTTGAAGCGATTCTGGTCCACCATCCAGCGGCTCAGGAGGGGGACGCAGTGCTCCATCAATACTGTGTACAGTGGAGATGGGGAGCTGCTGACTGCAACTCAGGACGTTGTGGGTCGGTGGAGGGAGTACTTCAAAGACCTCCTCAATCATACCAACATGCGTTCCAATGAGAAAGCAGAGCTCGGGGACTCAGGGGTCCCCTCTTATCTCTGGGGCTGAAGTTGCTGAGGTGGTTAAAAAGCTCCTTGGCGGGTGGATAAGATCCACCCCGAGTTCTTTAATGCTGTGGGGCAGTCCTGGCTGACATGCCTCTGCAGCATCACATGGACATCGGGGACAGTGCCGCTGGACTGGTAGACTGGGGTGGTGGTCCCCCTTTTTAACCTCCTGACTACCTGTAGTTCAAATTTGTCCTCTTTGGAGGACAAAAATGGCCTCCACTGCAACAAGCATGTTTTATGGGAAGAGCAAAAGTGCATAATACTTTTCTTTGTGCTGATTTTTACTTGAAATTTTGTAGTTATATTTTTCATTGAATATCTTATAAACACATAAAATTGTTTCTTAGATAAATATAGCTATATTTTACCACAATATTTAAAAGTTCAAGCAATGTCCTCCACAGTGGACATTTGTAGTTACACATTTTTTTTCCTGGGAGTCAGGAGGATATGAAAGGGGACCAGAGGGTATGTTCCAATTACAGGGGAATCACACTCCTCAGCCTCCCTGGTAAGGTCTATTCAGGGGTCCTGGAGAGGAGGGTCCGCCGGATAGTCGAATCCCAGATTGAGGAGGAGCAGTGTGTTTTTCATCCTGGTCGCGGAACAGTGGACCAGCTCTATACCCTATCTGGGGTCCTGGAGGGGGCATGGGAGTTTGCTCAACCAGTCTACATGTGCTTTGTGGACCTGGAGAAAGCGTTCAACCGTGTCCCCCGGGGGCTCCTGTGGGGGGTACTCTGGGAGAATAGGGTACCGGACCCCCTTGTACGACAGGTGTCAGAGCTTGGTCTGCATTGCTGGTAGTGGGTCGGATTCGTTTCCGGTGAGGGTTGGACTCCACCAAGGCTGGCCTTTATCGCCGATTCTGTTCATATCTTACATGGACAGAATTTCTAGGCACAGCCGAGGTGTTAAGGGGATCCGGCTTGGTGGCCTCAGGACTGGGTCCCTGCTTTTTGCAGATGACGTGGTCCTGTTGGCTTCATCTGGTCATGATCTCCAGCTCTCACTTGAGCGATTCACGGTCGAGTGTGAAGTGGCTGGGATGAGAATCAGCACCTCCAAATCTGAGACCATGGTCCTCAGCCGGAATAGGGTGAATTGCCCTCTCCGGGTCGGGAGTCAGGTCCTGCCTCAAGTGAAGGAGTTTAAATATCTTGGGGTATTGTTCACGAGTGAGGGAAGGATGGAGCATGAGATCGACAGAGAGATCGGTGCGGCGTCTGCAGTAATGCGGACTCTGTGCCAGTCTGTCGTGGTGAAGGAGCTGAGCCAGAGGCGAAGCTCTCGATTTACCAGTTGATCTACGTTCCTACCCTCACCTACGGTCATTAGCTGTGGGTCGTGACGGAAAGAATGAGATCTCATATACAGGCGGCTGAAATGAGTTTCCTCCACAGGGTGGCTGGGCTCTCCCTTACAGATAGGGTGAGGAGCTCAGTCATCCAGGAGGGGCTCAGAGTAGAGTTGCTGCTCCTCTACATCGAGAGGAGTTAGTTGAGGTGGCTCGGGCATCTGGTCAGGATGCCTCCTGGACCTCCCTGGTGAGGTGTTCCAGGCACGCCCCTCTGGGAGGAGACCCCGGGGAAGACCCAGGACACGCTGGGATTATATCTCTTGGCTGGCCTGGGAACGTCTTGGGATCCCCCCCCCACCCCGCCGAGTTGGAAAATGTGGCTGGGGAGAGGGAAGTCTGGGCTTCCCTTCTTAAGCTGCTGCCCCCGCGACCTGACCCCGGATAAGCGGCAGAAGATGGATGGATGGATGAACACAGACTGCTGATTTCCAGCAGTGTGTGATCAAAGTGCAGAAGCTACATGGGCAATGCATCCTATCTGCTGAGTGCAATAAAAACCTTTGCATGTATATATCATTTACAGACTTTGGATGTTGTATTTCTCCACATGCATAAAACTGGAAGATTAATTCATTCATTCATTCATTTTCTGAACTGCTTATTCCAATTCAGGGTTGTGGGGAAGCTGGAGCCTATCCCAGCTGGCTTTGGGTGACAGGCAGGGTACACCCTGGACAGCTTGCCAGTCCATTGCAGGGCCACACACAGAGAGATGAACAACCACACTCATGCTTGTGCTCATGCTCACTCCTAGGGGCCATTTAGAGTGACCAATTAACCAATTAACCTAACATGCATGTCTTTGGATGGTGGGAGGAAGCCAGAGTACCTGGAGAGAACCCACACATACATGGGGAGAACATGCAAACTCCACACAGGAAGGCCACTGACCAAACCAGCCAAGGATCGAACCAGCGATCTTCTTGCTGTGAGGCCACAGTGCTAACCACTGCGCCACCGTGCAGCCCTCTGGAAGATTAATATTTTCTTAAATAAAATAAATAAAAGCTATTCAGTAGTCATCTAAAAAACAAATTATTGAGGATAATGTGATTTTTACATATCTATACTTTAGGATGAATGAAATCTCTAATCGACGGAACACAGAATGATAATTTCTAGCAGTGTGTGATCAAAGTGTAGAAGTTGCATGAGGGTCAGTCGCTTCAGGAGATGAAAATAAGTTATGTGAAACCAGAGTGTTTGGCGTGACGTTGGAGGACATGATTGGTGGCCAGCAGTGGTATATATCCGTCAGGCTTCACTCCCACCTTCTCGCCAGTGGAATTTCATCTCAGCTTCTGCACCTTCAGGGCAGACGAGAACATAAAATAAGTAAGTACTTTCTCCTTTCTAGTCGAGCACAACTCTCTTCCCGTTGCGTCCAGCTTCCGTGGTTCTCCTTAACGGACCTTGTGATAGTTGTTTGAGGCCAGTTTGTCTGAATGTTCCCGTGTGTTCTGGCCTGACTCCGTGTCATTCCTCCCCTGCTCAGCTGTCTGCCTACGTGGACTTAGCTTGCTAACGGAGCTGGCTAACATTAGCACGCTAGTCAGGCTTCAACTTTCTTACTTTACCTCAACGTGCTGACTTTAACAAAATCATATAAACGTGACACGTCCAGAGACTATGCGTGTTAGAGTTATTTTAATGGTTTTCAGTTTAAATAAACCGATAAGTCAAGGGGATTAACTTTAAACGAGGTAGAACGTAAAGTTTTGTGTGGGTCTTTAAGTAGTCCAAGCTAACTGAGCTAAGGAGCTACGTGTCACAGTCGCGCGCACCACACTTAAAGTTTTTAGCAACTTTGCTAACAAGCTAACAGGCTCACAAGCTAATAAACCCCCACGTGATCTAGCACTTCTTCCTAATGACACGTATATTTAACGTTATCTTTGTGTCCTTGCCAGTGGAGATGATGCTAGTTTTACTCGGTCTGGGTACATTATATGTAAGGTTGAAGAAGGTTAGCCAACGTGACTGTTAGCATTAAGTGTCAGCTGGCAGCTAGTTAACTTGGTGTTAGCTAGTTAGCGCTTGCACTAACTAGCTGCTTAAGTCTGTAAGCTGGGATTTGGCTGTAATGTTTTAAAGACCAGAAGGTTGTCAGGCTCTTTGAGTTTCACTAGCATGCAGAACAAGTCAGTGTTGGAGAATATAGCGTTAAGTGTCACGTAGCTAACTTAAATATGTGCTAATTTAAACAAGAACACGTTGTTGTTGACAGAACCGCGCACGTGACCAGGTGATTCAACACCTTGGCTTTACCGTGCTGGTATTCTGTAAGCCATTTGCATATTGCTGCTGAAGTATCAGGGCTTCATTGGTTTCGGTTAAAATTGAACAGGCCACGTGTTGTCACTGGTGGCCTCTCCACTGCACTGAACTGGAAGGAAGCCTGCAAACATCCCATAGTTGGAGCATGCATAACCATTTATGCATTTTGAAATGCATTATATCACTAGATAAGTTACGCACCCCTTAACACCAGTGTTTTCCCAACCACTGTGCTGTGGCACACTGGAGATTATAAGGTGTGCCCTGAGAAATTAGCCATTTTCCCCTAATTGGTCTAAAAAGCAGCTCTGTGTTCAAACATACCCCAGTAAAATTCAATTCAACTTTATTTATATAGCGTCAAATCACGGCGTGCCATCTCAAAACATTTTAGAGAAAAAAACATAATGTAAGCCAATTCATAATAGCCTATATAAGGAAACCAACAGATTTAGTTGGAGGCTCCAACTCAATCTCCCATCCTGAGCAAGCACACTGGTGACAGTGGGAAGGAAAAAACTCCCCTGTAACAGGAAGGAAACCTTCAGCAGAACTCAAGGACAGGTGGCCATCTGCCTCTGCTGTGAAAAGATAATAAAATTCCCTCTTGTGTTTATCTGATTTCTATTTAAGAGGTTTTGACAAAATGAACTTTAAAAAAAAAAACAAAAAAAACATAACCCCTTTGGTTTGTGGTGTGCCTTGTAATTTTTATTATTTATTTATTATTTTTTGTGGGGAAAAAAAAAAAGTGTACCTTGCCCCAAAAAAGGTTGAAAAACACTGCCTTACACAACAGCACCTGGATGTTAGAAAGCAAGCTGCATCTATGCTGATGGAACTGGTTTTGTCAGTGTCAGTATAGGTTTAATGAGCAAGTCGCTGTTAGTTGTGCTACAGCTTAAATGGGAAAACTTATCTACCCGTAGTAGTTTGTTCAACTATTTGTCTTTCTGTAGAAAAGGGTGGTGTCCAGTCATGCTGGCCAGATGTTTAGAGACTATCCGGGCTTCGACTTTTTTGACTGTAATCCTTTCTGTTGTTTTACTTTGTTCCTGCTTGTTTTGTTTTTGCTACTTATCTTAAAACTGCAACTATGAAATGTACAAGTTGCATCTCGGGAATGACTGCCCTTAGCTCTGTGTTAATCTGTCAAATGCGCACACACACACACACACCCACCCACACACCCCTTACTGGTAAACCTCACTGGCCTTTATTTAAGGTTTTGCTGGCAGATCATGTTTTTTCAAATATCTGATCCCCTACAGGTCTTTAAAACTGGCTAACTGCGGCCTATTTTTCACATGACTGTATGCGTGTGTAATGTGTACTGGTATTGTTTTACAGTAAAGACATTCATAGCCATCTTTGGCAGTGGGCTTTTTTGTATCCCCCCCCCAGATGTGAGATCATTTGTGTAACTGTTAAATGCTGACTAGTCGTCGCATTTACTTCAACTTTTATGTTGCAGTAAAACAAATATTAAAGGAGATTAGCAAACCTGACCCGAAAATTTTTTTGGGATTTTTGTTACATGTGAGTTTACTGTCTGCAGGAGTCTGTTGTGTATTTACTTTTCTATCCAAGTCCATGTCAGACTGCAGGGAAGCCACAGCTTGGACCACTTTTTTTTTTTTTTTTTTTGCCCACTGAGACTGCTGAGATCCAGTAAGACCCCCAGCTGTTTTCTGCTTAACTAATGTTTTTCTCTCTGCTTTTCAGGCAAAAGCTGGCAGGCTGACGGGAACTTGCATTTTTACAGGACGGATTATCTGGTAACTGACCATTTAGCTGGTAGGTGTTAATGTGTTTATTAGTCCAGGAAACATTGGTGCAGATTAACTTAAGTCTAACTTGGCTGAGCGTCTGTAGCTGTAGGAGGAAGAGCGGTCGTCTTTCAACCAAAAAGATCACTGAAAGATGACATGCTGAAGTGTTATTCTGCAGAACACCTTGCTTTATCCCCCAAACGTGCCTGTGTGTGTGTATGAGGTGTGAAGGGGTGACTGTGACATGAAGTGTAAAGCGCTTTGAGGAGCCGGCGTGACTGGAAAAGTGCTATAAGCACAAGTCCATTTACCATAACTGTACTTAACCCATCTAGTAACCATTTGCAGTCTGTGTAAATCTTTTTCCTTTTACCATAACCGGCTTTGCTAATATTTGTAGATGCGTAAAGCTACTTTTAACCACATAGCTAAGCGCTCCTGTTCAAACACACTCCTGGAGCACGTGGGGAGGAAACTAACACACAAGCCTGTTTATCTTCCCATGTGTTGACATTGTTTGGAGTGGTCATAAATGTATGTGTGCCCGCCTCGTCTAATCATATCATTAAAGCTTGAAATCAGAGGTCTCAAAGTACAAGGCTGCGTTTTAAAGAAAGCCAAACTGGTTTCATGGAAACTGTCATATTTTTGTTGAATTAAGCGGCAGTGGGTGACACTTTTTTATATTTTGTTTCTGGACCATATTTTTGAACAAATGTCAGTTTAAGTTGCCAAATAACTTGTTCTGCATGCACTTTAATTTTAACTTTTTCAAAGTCTAAATCCAGAGAAAATGTAAAAAAAAAAACACGTGAATATTTCTGTTAAGTCTTACAGAACGATGCTTTAACCTTAGAGTGAATGTATGAATGACTGTACAGAGCAGACTTGGGTTTATAAAGCCTGATGAGGAGGCCAGTGAAAGGACGTTCTGTGTCGTGCGGAGAGCAGAGGAAGACTATGATTACTACCACCATGTTGAGGCTGAAAACAAACTCCCCCCTCAGCTGCCTGGAAAACGAAAACATGAGCTCGTTCTGACACCAGATTTTTTTTTTTTTTTTTTTTTTTTTTTTTTAAAAACCTTTTCAGCTGAATTTTGGGGGTAAAACTGCAAATTTTTGTGTTTCCTTCCCAACCAGACAAACCATGATATCAAGTTTAACTAAACGTTGGACATGGCGTTCATACAACCCCCTCTAAATGGCTGCAACGCAACATTCTCAGTGTTTACATGAGACGGTTTCCCTTGTCGTCTTTCTTGGAAGTAATCGTGTGGTACAAAGACCTTCCAGAGGACTTCGGGTGGATTTTTACTTTAATCCTATCCAGTGTGGACATAGAGAAGGGTCAGTGGGGGAAATCCTCTTAACCTTCACCTAGCTACAATTCTTAGAATAGCACTGACAGAGACTTGAACACAGTTGAGTGTCGTGTAGGTAAATTAATTTAACTCTGCTGCAGCTTGCTCACACTAGTGGTTTTCTTTCTGGTATGAAGGTTTTATTTCTTTCATCTTGGTTGTGCCGTAATGCAGTGCTAACACGCTGATTTACTGAATTAAACCATGACTCTCTTCGATAAAGGTAGATTAGATAAGAGTAAAAATCCCAAAGTCCAGGTATGATAAGCTTTTATGCCGCCTGAGCATGTGACTTTTTTTCTTTCCTGCTAAATAATGTGACAAGGACAGCCATGAATGTGTGCAAAACTAAGCTTTATAAGCAACAAATTGGGGAAAAATTAATGCACCACCTTGAATTTTACTTTATTTTCTAGCAAAGGTTTGGAGAGACGCACACCTGAAGAAGTATTTATCTTTTTAGATATGAAGTATTTGTATCTGTTACATGTAAGACTTGTATATTACCGTATTTTTATTGGACCAAAAGGAGCAATATCAATGATATCAATGATCTTTTAATATCAATATATATATTTTTTTAATAAACAAACACAAGGTGCATCATGTTCATTGATTCTAATGCCAGTTGGCGTGCATTATTTTCGAATGCACACGTAGTTCAGCATGTTAAATCACCTGTATATCACTCTGTTGCGGGTGTCATCATAGCAACACGGTAATCAGCTGGTTCAGATCAGCTGGCTTTTGACAGGTGAATAAAACAAACTCGCTGTAGCCTGACAAGTTGTTTTGCATAAAAACTACATGGAGACCAACATAAAATAGTTCCTAAAGTTAAGCATATTTAGCAGGTTTTGGAAAAGAGAAATAAACATTTTGCTATAAAACGTTTACTGTGTGGGACCATGGGGGTATAAGCAGATAAAACAACTGGGATCTGTACATTGTGGTGTTCTAGACTCTGTGTAATGCATTAAAACTGTGCCGGAATGCACGGGTCCATGTTGTTTAATGCACCTATTCCATGGTCCCACACAGTAAAGTACGTTGACGCCGTACGCATTACTCAGAGAGGCTGCTGACAGCCATAATGCCCCATAGTGATGCAGCTTCGTAGCTTACCAAAGTCGTACGAAAACATTTTTACAGCTTTTTAGAGCGCAGTGTACCCCATAAAACCAGTTTGAGGTCAATAAGCACAATCAGAATTAATACACAAGGTGCACTGTAGCTGCAACCCTGAAATCATCATTCTCCTCCCCGTTCAGGGCTCCAGGCTAACTTTCTGCATTGGTTGCACCGGTGCATCTAACTTTGTAGTTTGACCTTGCCAGCAAAAGTTTCAGTGCGCCTTTTTTGTTTTTATTTTATTTTATTTAAACAGCGTTGCAGCTCATTTTAATACATGTAATGATTGCATTTGATCATTATCATGATCAAGACATTGACGGTGTGTCATGGCTACTCTTGTGTTGCTCCCTGATGCCACACGCAATATACATGCGCGCGCTCGCACACACACAGGTGACCAGACTTCCATTAGCAAACAGGGTGTGTGTTGGAAAACATGTCAACCAGCTTTTTTTTTTTTTTTTTTTTTTTTTTTTTTTAAAAACTCTGTCAGGAAGCTGAATCTAGAAACTTTCACTGTACAGCAAGGAGCAGCCGGAGTATTTTTCCTGCTCTGGTGTTGGTAGAGAACGTCATTTCCATCTCCAGAATGCTATAACAGGAATGCAGAATTTTAAAAAATGAGCTGGTTTTACGTCTCATGTGAACCAGCTGAATTTTAGCAACGTGGTTTTTAAAGAGTTGTGTTTTTGGATTTAATGCACTTCTATTTGCTGCTTCCACTCTTGCTCCACCTGTGAGATGATGCCTGTTTTCCTTTCAGTGACACACTCGGACTCTGTTGACGTGGGATTTTAACCATGAGCTCAGTCGCTGTACTTACGCAGGAAAGCTTCAACGAGCATCGCAGTGGGCTCTTGCCAGAGCAGAATGCGGGTGAGTGTGTGTGTGTGTGTGTGTGTGTGTGTGTGTGTGTGTAAATGTTTGAGGCTGTGCTTGATGTGCAAAATGCAACTGAAGCATTCATGTTGGAATTTTTCTGTCCAGGTGCTGTGGCAGGACCCAGTGCTGGAGAGGAGGAGGATGCCCTTCCTACCTACAAGGAAGCTTTCCCACCTCTGCCTGAGAAGGTGGCGTCAAATGAGGGTACCCAGGAAACTACCAATGCCTGGACTTCAAAGATTCGCCCCCTCAAGTCCTCCATCATCACCCAGGTACACGTCATTTTGTTTCATATCAACACCTGCATGTAAGTGGAGTTAAATTAAAGCCTTCTCACCGATGTTAAGCTGTGTTTTCAAAAATAGCCAACCGAATCCGATTTTTTAAAAATTAATTTTAATATGGCTGTGTTTTTAGGTAGACATGTCCTGATCAGATTTTTATCTATTTATTTATTTTCCTCTTGAGACATTTTTGATTTTAGGTTTCGACTGATCGAGTCCTGATCTGATACTTTTTCAATTTTTAATGTATAAAAGAGCAAAGAAGCTGATACAAGATGCCCCTCAAAATTTGTTTTATTCATCTTATTTCCATTGAACACTTCAGGAGCTTGATCAATAAAAATCAAGCAATATTCAATTCAACTTTATATAGCGTCATATCACGGCAATGCCATCTCAAGACGCTTTACAGACAGGGAAAAAAACAAAAAACACAACGAAAGCCAATTCATAATAGCCTATATAAGGAAACCAACAGATTGAGTTGGACCTCCAACCTGAGCAAGCACACTGGCGACAGTGGGAAGGAAAAAACTCCCTTTTGTGTGCAGAAAATTGAAATTTTTTTTTAACATTTAAGTATTAATGTAAGAATTCTTTGTATAGTGAAGGATTATATTAAATAAAAATGTCTGATCACAAAGGAAACGTACAACAGCTCGACTTAATACGCAACAGGCGTGTAAACAACTAAAAGTGCCTCATTGTTATGATGTGACGCACTTTTCAGCATCTGCACCGCTCACACCTCTGCTGTGGTGTCCTTTGCTTCGCTTTACGGCATCAAACCAACGGTGTCGCTGCATCAAAGTGATGTCATGCTGCATGTGCTGCCCATATAAATGTAATAAATAAATAAATGCTAAGCTTCACGGCTGAGACTATGCGCTTTTCTCACGATTCGATTTTTAAAAAACTTTTTTGGTGCCGATTCGTAAGTATTTCCGATTTTTAGACCACTTGAAAAAAAATTATATATATATATATATATATATATATATATATATATATATATATATATATATATATATATATATGTGTGTGTGTATATATATGTATGTATATATATATATCTCTGTCTCAACAGTCCGTTTGTAACATTTATTCGGCAGCCATATTTCTGAACCAACTGTTTGAACTTCTACTCTTGTTTTAGGAGCTTGAACTGCATATAAAAATGCTGCTTTGAGTGTCTGTTGTCTTGTTGCTGCGTTTGGATTTTAGCTCTACATTTACCTCAGGATGCCGTCTGGCTAGGTGGGCAGTAATGCTAGTCATCTTACCGCAGTATGCGACATGTCCAGCTCTGCTTTGAAGCAAAAAATCCTAAAACTGTCCACACTTTTGACTTAAAATGTGATGGAGGATTTTTCTCTCTGTTTTGCAGGTTGTTGTTTTCTGTTCTATTCGTTTCAGATAAAACGTCATGCTACTAGACAGTTGAAGAGAAACATGTCGCCCCCTGCTGGAGAAAAGCAGTGACTTCTTCTCTATCGTGCATCTAAACATAGAAACATTTAAAAATCGGGGGGGGGGGGATTGATTTGACCACAAAAATCTATTTTTAAAAATTGTAAACCAAAAAAATGGCAGATTTTTATATTAAACGATTTTTTTTTCTCCAACCCCTACTAAGCTGATTTTTTTAAAAAAAAATCTTTTTTTGTCAATTTGTATTGAAATATTTTAGAGAAGATTAATACAATGTGACTACATTCCCCGCATACTTTACCAGTCACTGATCGGAATCGAACATCCGGTTCTGTTTGAGTCTAATCATGCAATTGGATTGGGACATTCCCAGTTTCAGGTGTTCTAAAACTATTCCTGTAATTTTGGATTTTGCCTGGCTTCATTGCCATGAAGGTAGCTGCACTGTACACTTAGTTTGGTGAAAACCTCATCAGTTCGAAACCTTTGACTGAAACTGCATGTTTGATTTGGTTTTATGTGTTCTAGTTGCATCGACGTGATCATGTCAGGAAAAACAGATTTGTTGTAGAGTATGGACCTGGGTGGTTCTATGTAATGCATACACATGTCTAATTATGCTAAAATATCTTAACAGTATAGCACAGGTTGGAATAATTCAGACACTGATTGGAAGTGACTGTTCAGGTGTAATTATGATGTGCATCGGTAGAACATGCACACAAGCAGAACTTGCCAACATTTGGATGAGCAGAAAGGAGCTCTGTTCTCATTAATACAACTTGGATGAGCTCCTTATGTTGAAGTACATCACCGAACAGAACTTTTTGGGTCGCTTTCAAAGGTTTGTTTTTTTTAAATTTTTTTATATGCAAGTCCCCAAAAAATTCATAAAATCATATTTAATGTCTGATCTACATTTTTACGTAGACGTCTCATCTTTCTGGTATGGCTGCTGATTCAACTTAATCTGTCTGAGGCTCAATAATGTTTAGGAAATTATTTGTTACGGTAAAAATCCATAGTATTAAAGTGGAACTATTATGTGCATTTCAGGCTAATTTATTTTTATTTCTGAAACCAGAAGGGCTGGGATTGAGCTTTATTTACTTCAGACCGACCCTCTCCGTAGGCTCAGATCAGCCTTCGGGCAAAACGAGTGGACTGAGACTCTTCCGCATTAAGCCCCGCCTCCCGCCACTGCACTACATCGGGAGCGCGCACCGCACCTGCTTTCACCGTCATTGTAACATCTCATAAACAGAAGGATTAGGCTCATATGAACTCAATAAAACTAAACAAAATACCATGTCAACACATAGCATACAGCCCTACATGTTGGAACCTGAATCAGACCCTGAAAGTGGAAAACAGCAACCCACAGCAACGAATGCAGCAGGATGTCTCTCTTTGGTAAACTCACCAGCCATCGTTGGAAATAACTTTATCCCACGTTTTCCACCCGCCTGATGTATTTGTACATGCCCTTGTTAACCAGTAGAAGGTAACCAATCACCGAACCTTATCCCCCGGGACGTCACAAGGATTTCCAAGAAGAAAAAACTCTCAAACGACGCGTTTTTCATCTCCATGGAAACTAAACGGAGAGAGTGCTGGAACTCAAACTCAAACATTAGGTTAGGTGATAAAAGACAGTGTCGTTCACATGTCTGAGGATTCAACACTGTAACACTGTAGAAAGCTCAGAAAACTCCAAATACCAGAATAGCAGGAATTCATTGACAGTTACAGTAAAGATTCATAGTATTAATAATGGCGCATGGCGTTCTTTATAGTAGTTTAGTATCTGAGGCACCAGCAGTTTGACTGTTTACAGGTTAAAAATGGAGAAATTTATTCAGACACCTGCCAGTCTGTCATTGTGCTTATTAAGGAACTCCGTTCAGTGCAGATAACTGTAAAATCTCTGTTCGTGCGGTTTACGTTCTCCGTTCAACAGGCTCGTACGAGGAAGGAAACGGAAGGGGACGCCTTGATGCACAACTCTGCAAGAAGACAAATATCTGAGAGCGCAGTCAAAGACAAAGATGTCTTACAGGTCCTCAGCTGCCCGATACTTGTCAATTTGGCAACTTGGTCTAAAAAATGTAACCCGATAATTCCTGCCGTTTTGTAATGGTAACGATAAAAATGATGGTAGATAAATTTAGACTAATTTTTTTCCCAATAAATCCCCAAAATAACACTAAATACTTCATTTCTGAGGTCAAATTCCACCTTTTAAAAGACACGGGGGTGGACATAAGGAAGTAGTTGGCCCAAAAACTGTATAATATGATTCTCTTATATGAACTGCAGCCATGTAAATGAAAATAGTTTTTATTTAAGATATGTATAAGCTGTAATCACTTTTTGGGAGACACTCAATTTCTGAGGTCAAATTCCACCTTAAGAGGGTGTGGGGGTGGATGTTGGTAACAGCTGACTCTTGAATGAAATAAAGCCATTTGAGGATTTATGAAGATTCCTCATTTTATTGACAGAAATGCACAATCATTGATTCTTTCAGTAAAAATGCATTAACATCATTATGAATGATACTGTAGCTTTCTCCATATAAAACTTTCTGTAATGAGTAATTCACATTATTTGGTCTTTACATCCTAAACACAAACAAGCATAAGGCAAATGCAAAACAAGAAGAGTGAAGCAGCAACATGCATGAATATTGTTTCATGTCTTTCACTTGTTAATCAGTTAAAGCAGTGTTTTTCAACCTTTTTTGAGTCAAGGTAGTTTTTTCCCACTAAAAAATCACTAGGCGTACCACAAACAATTTTCTAAAGTCTATATTTTTAATATAAAATCCATCCTGTTAAAGTGTCTTGAAATAAATCAGATAAACACAAGAAAAAGGAATTTTATTATCTTTCACCGGGGCCTGTTGAATGAACACAAAGCTGCTTTTTTGACCAATTTCAGATAATTTCTCATGGCACACCTGATGTTCCACGGCACACTGGTTGGAAAAACACTGAGTTAAAGCACGAACGTGCAGCAAAAACAAACTTTCTCTGTTAAAATGGGCCTGATGTCACCTGTCACATCGGTTTTGTGGTGAGAGGAACAGCAGCAGAGTGGAGACACAGAGAGAATCTGATAGACATGGATTTAACAGCTGCACGCTCTCCCGCGACCTTTTAATCAGTTTCTCACAGGCAATCCCTTTATGGCACAACGCCGGTTTGTGCTTGCGGTGGTGGAATAAATCGGTGGCGTTGCTGTACTTCGTTGGCACTATTTGTCTGCAAACCTTGCAAATTTGTGCTCCGTGATCGACTTTCTGAACACCAACCAGTTGCAGATTACGGAGATGGTAGCGCCTCATCGAGGAATGAACTCTTTGCTAACCGGCGTGTCCGCTTCTCCTTTTGCCATGTTTGTCAATACCCCACAGGTGTTGGGTTGCAAGCGTCACGTCCACACCTACGTCATCAGTGTTTTGCAGACATATACACGTGATCTAATGGGAGTTTGTCTTTATTGTGGGATGGCAAATCCTTACTGCGGTGGAGCATTTGTGACGATAAATTACAAACATTCCTACTTGTCAAACACCGGTGTCGGCATGAACAGGGACGAGGAGACTTCAGGATGCTGGACTACATGGCAGAATTACCAAGAAAATGCAACATTTCAGACTGGCCAATAAGAAAAGACTGATATGGAAGAAGGAGCCTCGACATTGGACAGTGGATGAAGGGGTTGTGGACCCATAAGACCACACTGAATAAATCGCATTAATTGGCCTTTCAGTGTTGGAATGAACTGTAAGACTGAGAACACATGAAAAGATGCTGGAACAGGGTTCAGTACCATCAAACACAGTGGAGGTAGTGGGATGGTCTGCTGGTGATTTGGTAAAAAGTAGTTTTGGCATGGAAGGGACCTTGAAGGAAGGTTTTTTGTTACAGGATATAGCGGCGCCATGCCATACCCAGTGACAATATGTCTATAATATCTAAAGAATGAGCAGCCAGGACGCTGACTGGAGCACAGTCTCCAGACCTGAACTCCCAGTGAGGTGACGACTCAATCATCCTGGGTGCATCCAGTCACCTTGTTGGAAAAATCAACCAGATGGGAAAAGAATCACAGATCTGCAGAATTAGCAACACGTTTCATTCCAGGTTAATGATGGTTAAATTCAGCTGGTAATCTACTCTAGCCTCATCATGTGACCTCTCTCTGGACTTCCAGTAGTGATGACCAGTTGTTGACTGGATTCTTCACCTCTTCACCTGGGATTGAGTTTAAACAGATGTTCAGGATTTAACCCAGGATTATTTGAAAATCTCCCACCACTCCTTCACTTCTGTTTTAGTAAACGGACAACAAGCCTGACATCCATATTACTACACAGTTAACGTTTGATATTTAACATCAGTACTTCACTGTCCCTTCTGTTCCTCAGAACCTCAGTCACGATAAATCAGGAACCTTTCGGTTATCTTGCATCATGACTCCCTCGGGTTCATCCTTCCGTTGAAATTAATTTTATATCAGCTCACTCATTTGAAAATGCAACCAGTTATTACAGATAACAGCTGGACATCTCCTGTGTTTCGAAACCTAAAGACGCTGCATCGGTATAAATCCAGTTTAACTGGAACGTCACTGGAACAACGTGTGAAGGCGAAGCGTTAATGTTTCTAACGTTACGTTAAGGTTCGGGACATTTTCACAGGCTTCAGCGGAATATTTGTCAAACTTTTCCTCTTTCCTCCTCAGTCTTTTCCGTCTCCCTTTTCTCCACTCTGTCAGCTCTTTGCTGCCTCTCTGAGCAAGCCGGACGAAAGTTGAGACTCCAGTGTCCCCCCCCCCCCCCCCCCCCCCCCCCCCCCCGCTTCAAAGTAGTTATTTGCAGAGCAGTGTCACTTTTTTTTTTTTTTTTTAATGGATCCGTTCATACAGTAGAAGTTACATTTAACATCTAGAAAAACACCTGTAACATCTGGCTTTCATTTTGCTGTTTTGGTGCGCCACCATCATTTACATGTAGTATGAACCCTGATGTTGTGACAAGCTTTACTTTTATTCATTATTCTGATCTGCTTGGGTTCTTTTTTTTAGTTGGTTTCGGCCCCTAATCCAGTTCTTTGTTCTGGTGTGAAAAAGGTTTTCCATGTGCCGCTAGAGGAGCGCAAGTACAAGGACATCAACCAGTTTGGGGAAGGAGACCAAGCAAAGGTCTGTGTGGACATCATGCATAAGACCGGAGCCCATCTGGAACTCTCCTTGGCCAAAGATCAGGGTCTCTCCATCATGGTTTCTGGGAAGCTGGATGCTGTGATGAAGGCCCGTAAGGAGATTGTGTCCCGACTGCAGACTCAGGTGAAGGGATTCCCTTTGTTGGTCTTCTGTTTTCTGAAACTTGGTTTTTCAGGACGGCGTTACAACTGTCTGTCTTTCTGAATACTAACAGGCCTCAGCGACTGTCGCCATCCCCAAGGAGCACCACCGTTTTGTCATTGGCAAAAATGGGGAGAAGCTTCAGGAGCTGGAGCTCAAAACCGCCACCAAAATCCAGATCCCACGACCCGATGACCCCAGCAACCAGATCAAGATCTCTGGCACTAAGGAGGGTCTGGAGAAGGCCAAGCATGAGATCCTGCTGATCTCTGCAGAACAGGTGACTGAACATCCTCGTTTTGATGCTCTCCTGATGCTGCCGTTTATCTCTTACTAAACTTTCATCTTGCTTTTAGGACAAGCGTGCGGTGGAGCGGGTAAACATCGACAAGGTGTACCACCCCTTCATTACCGGTGCCTACAATAAGCTGGTTGGAGAGATGATGCAGGAAACCGGTGCCCGCATCAACGTCCCCCCTCCGAGTGTGAATAAGACGGAGATTGTCATCACTGGGGAGAAGGAGCAGGTGGCCCTTGCTGTGGCTATGATCAAGAAGATTTATGAGGAGAAGGTACGCAAACAATCTGAGTTTTTCACATATGTGTTAAAACGTCACATGCGGCGAGTTCCCAATCCGTCCTTCCTGTTGTAGAAGAAGAATGCCACCACCATTGCGGTGGAGGTGAAGAAGTCTCAGCACAAGTATGTGGTTGGCCCCAAGGGAAACACCCTGCAGGAGATCCTGGAGAGAACTGGTGTGTCGGTTGAGATCCCACCCTCTGACAGCAGCTCAGAAACCGTCATCCTTCGCGGGGAGCCGGACCGTCTGGGTCAGGCCCTCACTGAAGTCTACGCCAAGGTAGAAGGAGCTCCTGACACGTTCAATCAGAAGGAAGGAGGTGAAGTGAAGTGAATTAAAGTGATTTCCATTTGCAGGCAAACAGTTACAATGTTTCCTCGGTGTCGGCTCCCTCTTGGCTTCATCGTTTCATTATTGGCAAGAAGGGGCAGAACTTGGCCAAGATTACCCAGCAGATGCCCAAGGTCTCAATTATCTTTATTATCGTGCTGTTAAAAAAAAAAAAAAAAAAAAGCTTTTTTTCTTGTTGCATTAACTTTTTATTTCGATTATTTTGCACTTAGGTGCACATCGAGTTCACCGAAGGAGAAGACAGGATCACCCTGGAGGGTCCAACCAAAGATGTGCAAATAGTGCAGAGTCAGATTGAAGCCATTGTTACAGATTTGGTGAGTACAGGTGTAGGACTGAACTTTATTTATCCTGACTGGCAGTGTGATTTGGTCAGTCCCTTTAGGAACAATAACATGTAGGGCTGTGACTATATGCTTTTAGTCCTGATTTGACTCCGATTTTTTTTTTGGGTGCCGATTCGATTTAAATTGCAATTCTCACAATTCTTCGATATTGCTATTTTTTTGTAGATTAAAAACAAAAAAAATGTTTAAACTTTTTTTTTTTTTGCTCTTCCTTTTTCTTGATTTCAACTGGGAAAAACAACCCAGTAGCCAGATCATCATTCTGCTGCTGTAATGCCCAAAAAGACAAGTTAAAAGATCAATAAAAATGACAAAAATTTTGTAATGCATTTTTATTTGAAAAGAAAAATCTTTTTTTTTTTTTTTTTTTTTTTTAAACAAAAAAATCGATTTTAAAATTGTGAAGCAAAAAAATCCCGATTTTCGATTAGATTTTCCCACCCCTACAAAATACAAAATACACATAAGAGTAAAGTTTTACGATAAAAATGTTCTCGACCTCTGAAACAAACTGGTCGTCTTTTTCAGAAACTGGTTTAAAGTTCATCACAAAAGGTTTGATGTCAAGATGACACTTCAGCATCCAGGTGAATGACTAAAATGTTTTTTAACTGGACAGGTGAACCGAATGGACTACACAGAGATCAGCGTCGATCCCAAATTCCACCGGCACCTGATTGGAAAAGGAGGCGTTAACAGTAAGTGTTTCTGTCACGATCCGACCGCAGTTTTCATCAGTACAATCAACTTTATTTTCTTCTTCAATCTTCAGTCAACCGCATTAAAGAGCTTTACAAGGTGACTGTCCGCATCCCCCCTGACAACGAGAAGAGCAACCTGATCCGGATCGAGGGCGATCCCCAAGGTGTGCAGGAAGCCAAGAAGGAGCTGCTTGAGCTTGCGTCACGCATGGTTGGTACAAGTTTGAGTTTACTGGTTAGATGTTGGTCACATTTCCATAATAACATGGTTTTGAACATCTTGTCTGGCAGGAGAATGAGCGTACAAAGGACCTGATCATTGAACAGCGTTTTCACAGAGCCATCATCGGCCAAAAAGGGGAGAAGATAAAAGAAGTGAGGGACAAATTCCCAGAGGTGAGTTGGAACTAACTGGTGCCCGTCGACGTTTTGGTTTTTCATTTAGCCAAAAAAACTGACTTTATAATATTTGTTCCAGGTCATCATCAATTTCCCGGACCCAGCGCAGAAAAGTGACATCGTCCAGCTTCGGGGTCCGCGAACTGAAGTGGAGAAATGTTCCAAATTCATGCAAAAGATGGTGGCTGAGATGGTAAACCCTGACGGCTTGTGTCGGTTCTTAAATGCTGCTCAGTCGGCGTTTGACTTCTAACCTTCAGCGACTTCTCTGCTCAGGTGGAGAACAGCTACTCCGTCTCTGTCCCCATCTTCAAGCAGTTTCATAGAAACATCATTGGAAAAGGAGGATCAAATATTAAGAAGGTGCTGCTTCGTTTACCAGAAGTCCTGCAGTATGATCAGACAATCTGAGATCTGATTCCTACAATCCTTTCTTTTTAGATTCGAGAGGAAACAAACACCAAAATAGACCTTCCTGCTGAGAACAGCAACTCTGAGATGATTGTCATCACTGGGAAGAAGGCAAACTGTGAAGTGGCACGTAACCGTATCCTGGCCATCCAGAAGGAGCTGGTAAACACACCTGAATGTTGCATCTTCCTGCTCTTCGACGTGCCGTTTACGTCTGGACGGCTTGTCTGATGAATGTCCTTGCATCCAGGCTAACATCACAGAAGTCGATGTGTCCATCCCCTCCAAGTTGCACAACTCCTTGATTGGGTCGAAGGGCCGTTTGGTGCGCTCCATCATGGAGGAGTGTGGTGGCGTGCACATCCACTTTCCCACAGAGGGCTCAGGCATTGATAAGGTCACCATCAGAGGCCCTGTGGAGGAGGTGGAGAAAGCCAAGCAGCAACTTCTGGCCCTGGCAGAGGAAAAGGTTGGCTCTGATGCATTAACCTTCTTGATGAAGGATTTTTATGCAAAAATACATGAATATGTTCACAACTACAAGAGATGTATGTATTATCCTGCTTTCTACAGAAAGCAGAGACATGTGAGTACTAAAGGCGAGTCAGAATCATATGTTTTACTGGAACACAGAACTTGTCAAAGTTATCTCCTCCTAAAATAAAACCACATTACTCTCAGTAAAAACCAGAAGATGGCATCCCAGTTGGTCCGGTGGTAAAGTAATGCCTGAGGAGCTGTGTTATAGTAGAAGGTCAAATAAGTGTCCTGAACAGTTTCCAGATGTTTTAATAGAAGTGTTACGCCAATTAACATCTGAGGAAGTCATGACGGGCATCTCTATCAAAGGTCAGAGTCAGGAGAATCTAGGGATAGACCCCATATTCACCTTAGAAAGACTACCAAGACCCAGAAAGACATGAAGCCCAAGATAGATTATGATAGGAGGAGAAAATACTTCACTGTAAAACCTCCTTCATCTCCATGGAAACCGGCAGGACCTTCATGATTTCAAACAAAGGCAGAGTCACAGGAGACACATTAGCTGAGTTTCTGAGCTGGAATAAAAACGGTAAAAGTAAGACATGATGTGTGATTGTTAGGGTTGGGAAAATCAAATTTTAAAAAAAAGTTTTTGCTTTACAGCTTTTAAAAATAGTTTTTAAAAAATTGTTGTTGTAAAAATTGTTTTTATTTTAATCTTTTAACTTGTCTTCTTGGGCATTATAGCAGCAGAATGATGGTCTGGCTACTGGGTTGTATTTTCCTCATCAAAATTAGGAAAAATGATTAGCAAAAATAAGTTTTCCACTTTTTTCTTTTTAAGCCTACAAAAATCAGCAATATCAAAGAATTATGAGAATTGCAATTTAAATCTAATCTCCACCCAAAAAATCTGAATTGAATTGGGACAAAAGCATATTGTCACAACCCTAGTGATTGTGGCTGCCAGCTTCCTTCTTTCTGTCCTGCCGTGACGAGACAGACGTCTGTTTTAACCAGCAGTCTCATGACGTTCACATGACTCTGTGTTTGTGTGGACAAATGATCAGAAGCTGTAATGAGGACAGTCAAGTGCTTGGTATTCTTTCAGCTGAGTTTCTCCCCATCATGTAGCTATGCTACATGTTAGCATTGCTGCTTCCTGGTGTGTACAAACATCTTCTGTGCTACACATGTCCCATGCTGCTGTATCTGCGGCTCTCGTTAAGTTGAGCTTCTTAGTCTCTCATCTCTTCGTTCCTGGGAAAATGTTTTAAAGCGGTGAAGAGATCGATGAGGGTAAAAATGGGTAATATAGCATCAGAAATTGAGCTACAAATTACTTTTATTTAAAGCATCTTTAATCTAATCGTTGGTAAGATTTTGTCCTGATGATAAACTTTCTCTGTAAACATTTTATTTTTCAGCAAACAAAGAGTCACACTGCCGAGCTGCACGCAAAGCCAGAATACCACAAATTTCTCATCGGAAAAGGTGGTGGAAACATCCGAAAGGTGCGTGACAGCACTGGGGCCAGAATTATCTTCCCTACACCTGACGACAAAGACCAGGAACTGATCACTGTGGTCGGCACAGAGGAAGCGGTGCGGGAGGCCCAGAAGGAGCTGGAGGAACTCATCAAGAGTTTGGTAAGGCTCGAAATGACTTTCTGAAACGGTCAAACTGCACCCGGATTTCTTCAAAAATGCTCACTGCTTGGTTTGCAGGACAACATTGTGGAGGACACGATGAGCGTGGACCCCAAGCATCATCGCTACTTTGTGGCCCGCCGTGGTCAGGTTCTCAGGGACCTTGCTGACGAGTACGGCGGCGTCATGGTGAGCTTTCCTCGCACAGGATCTCAGAGCGAAAAGGTCACCCTCAAAGGAGCCAAAGAGTGTGTGGAGGCTGCTAAAAAGCGAATGCTGGAGATTATTGAGGACTTGGTTCGTATATAAAGTTTCAGCCATGATGGTTTTAGTCTTATTCATGTTTTTAGACTCTAACTTGTTTGTTCTCGATTTTCCAGGATGCTCAAGTGACGGTTGAGTGTGTGATTCCTCAGAAGTTCCACCGTTCTATCATGGGTCCGAAAGGGTCGCGGATTCAGCAGATCACAAGAGATCACAATGTGCAGATTAAATTCCCAGAACGGGAGGACCCTCAAGGTGCGAGTTACGAGTTTTAGTCTCGGCAATCAAACCAGGGTTGTTTACCTGAAGATCACATTTGTTAACTCGTTATCTTGTTCTGGGGGTGATGCTGCTGGCAGGAATGATCTCTGGTGCTTTTGTCTTGTATTGGACTTGACAAAGGGTGCGTTCACATCAGGATAGTCCGCTAGACTCGGTCCGATCGGGGACCCGGCTCAGTTGTAGGGGGGTGTATCCATGCAGACCGAGATCGTGTTCACGCTGCACTTTGATTAAACCAGCCAAACCATTAGAATAATATTATATCCTCATTCCCACCAGAGGTGGCGCTGCACTAGTATTTAGCAGAGGAGAGGACAAGACCAGTGTGAAGAAGAAAACGGAGTTAAACATGGAGATGAAACTATGGCTGTTTTGGGTTTTTATTGTGTCTTATGCAAGTATACTGCAGAAATACACTGCAACAATGGACGCAGTATGAACACCAGACGAGGCAGAGGACCCTTAACGCCATCGCTATGGATTTACCCACAATGCAATGCTACGCTACATGCAGGAAGGGACCTTTTTGTAGTCCGCTTTCTGTATTTGGGCTGCTTGAAACGGACCGAGACCTGCGTTTGTAGGTGGGCCGAGTCGCTTCTTTGGTCTAAATCAGAATTTGTTTGGCGTGTTCACATTTCCCCAAACGAAGCGACTTTCCAAGCAAACACTTAGATTTGAATGAAAAAGGCTGATGTGAACGTGCCCAAAGTCTCAAACTGAACACACTTTCTTAACTGTGTTGTGTAGAGGATGTGATGAATCCTCTTCAGCTGCATTTTTTCCTGGACAGTCGGCTCTAGTTGTCCCAGCCTTGAACCAACTGTCTCTAATTAGACATTAGATGATGAAACCTACAAGGCTTGAAATCAGACTGAGATTAAATTATTCCACAGAGCATGAAGATGAACTTGCAGCTTCTGACTTATGAAACTGCAAACAAGACTCAATTAAAAAATTTAATGTTTGTATCTAGACCAGTGTTTCTTCAATACTGGTCCTCGAGTATCACTGCCCTGCATGCCTTCAATGTGTTCCTACTCCAACAGACCTGAGTCACATTGATGATCCTCCTCACCAAGTTCTTTGTAAGCCTACTAATGAGCCACTCATTTAACTCTGGTGTTTAAAGTAGGGTTGTCCCTAAAGCATGCAGGGCAGTGGTACCTGAGGATCAGGGTTGAGAAACCTGTCATCAGACCTGTAGCCTTTCAGGTTAACCCAAGTTTCTCCGTGCTACGATGCTTGTTCACTTCTTACCAAGATAAATCACCATGGTAACTTGTATTGAGCAACTAACCTGCTCCGCAGCAGGGTATGTCCTAGATGAGGAACTGAGCATGAAGGCACCACCTCTGACCAGTCAGCTCTTGGAAAATGGCTGTCCAATTTCCTGTCGACACCGGTGTGCAACTCATGAGATGACACGCAACAGAAGGGAGTTCGGATGCAGCTTTTATGGTGAAGAAATGAAGACTTGTCGCCGTTTTTGTTCCATGGCTTTATGGAATAACTACTTGTGCGTTATGGCGATTCCAGGACAAAACGTCCTGAGACGGCGTGCTAAGACTCAAGAGAACTGACTGGAAAATACAACGGAAAGGAAGAAACTGCAGTGTCTGACCAATCAGAGGCTTCTTCAAACACGACTGAGCATGCACTGATCAAAGATGTTGTATCACTTATTCACGTCCTGTATGTTACCTAGGTAACAGTTATCCATGGTATGCTAATCATGCTTTGCTGTACAGGCCTCTGGTCCTGTTAAAGATTATAGTGCCCTGCTTTAATGGATACTTCTGCCCCCTGCTGACTGTTCTGGGTATGAATGTGTGCAAACATGGCAGATGAGTTTAAGGGGTGATCTCTAGTTATAATTTAAAAAAAAAAAGATAATTTGAGTAACACATTTTTCCCTCTAGTGGAAAATCCTGAAGGATTTATTTTATTTATTTAACCTCTGCATTTCAGCAGCTGCTCCAGCAGAAGCTCCAGTTCAGGAGAACGGGGAGGCGAACGGTGAAGTGAAGGAGCCAGTCGATCCAAACGCACCCAAGAAGTGTGACGTGATCGTGATTTCTGGCCGAAAAGAGCGCTGCGAGGCAGCTGTGGAAGCATTGAAGGTACGTAAAAGTAAACTGGAATTATTACAACTCAGATCAGCTCCTAATGGCTTCTCTTCCTGTAGGCCCTGGTTCCCGTCACCATTGAGGTGGAAGTGCCTTTTGAGCTTCATCGATACATCATTGGACAGAAGGGAAGCGGGATTCGTAAGATGATGGATGAATTTGAGGTGTGTTACAAACTTAATGTTGCAACAAGGTTTGCAGAAGACGTGTCATGTTGATGCAACCTCATCTTCTCCTTCCAGGTAAATATTCAAGTGCCTGGTCCTGAACAGCAGTCTGATAAAATTGCAATCACCGGCTTGGCCAATCACCTGGACCGGGCTAAAGAGGGCCTGTTGGAGCGAGTCAAGGAACTGCAAGCAGAGCAGGAAGATCGGGTTAGTCTGGGTTTTCTTACATATACTTCAGCCCTTTAATATTTTTACATAGTTGTTCTGATGACTTGTAATCATGTGGAGAAATATGCTTCAGAATAACTTGAAGTCCAGGACTGAGCTCAGGACATGTTTAATCACCTACTTTCAGTAGGAGGGATGAACATGCACTATGGGGGGAAACAGCCTGAAACTCCAACATGTTTCCACTTTGACCCTCTGCAGGCACTCAGGAACTTCAAGCTGACCATCACTGTGGACCCCAAGTATCACCCCAAAATCATAGGCCGCAAGGGTGCCATTATTACCAGCATCCGCACGGAGCATGATGTTAACATCCAGTTCCCAGAGAAGAACGATGAAAACCAGGTATAAACTCGACCGGGTACCGGTGTGGTTCAGGTGTTGGTGAGGAATTAAAACAAACTGTTGTGTCTGCAGGATCAGATAACTATTACAGGGTATGAGCACAAAGCCATAGCTGCACGAGACGCCATCCAGGCTATCGTGGACGAGTTGGAGGAGATGATCTCTGAGGACATCACCCTGGACAGCAGGGTCCATGCTCGCATTATTGGAGCTCGTGGGAAGGGCATCCGCAAGATCATGGATGAGTTTAAGGTGAGGCACTTTCATGTCTTACAAGCTGCCCAACCTGACTGCCCCAGCTTTAAGCGGTCCACTCCAAACTGCTTTTGGTTTTATCGCCTCGTCACTAAGTAACTGCTGACAGAAGTGTTAATTTGGTGGTGGCCTTTTTAACATGGGAGTCTATGGGGATTCGCTCTGTTTTGCAGCCCCTAGTGGATGAAGGGGGAACTGCAGTTTTGTACATTTCCACAGACTTTTTACCGCCGAAAACTCCGTCCATCTTTCCTATACGGTCTATTGTGTGGAGTTGAATAAGGAGACTCTGGTTTTCCTGAAACCAGCGGTGTCCGTCGGTGCATGTGCAAGTGAACCTTGGTGCGGTTCGCTTGCAGTGTGAAAGCAAACTGTCCAGTCAGCAGGCCAAAGATGACGTGATGTAGAACATGACGGCCATCTGGCAGCTTCTCCTGCTGCTCCAACTCAACAGATTCTGCTGAAACGTTTAAGTCAAATCCAACTTTCAGTCTGTGTAAACTTGGTGTTGATCAGTGAACGAGTTGTTTTCTGTCCTGGCCAAACCAACTGGATTTTCTTCCTCACTGCTTTATCTTCTTGGCCAGTGGTTGTTTTAGGTAACATGGCGTGTTAGCGAGTGCAGAGTTTTGCTTTATCAGTGACAAAAACACAGATGGGAAGGACCGTCTTCTGCTTTTATACAATGTTTTGGCAACGCGCTTGTCTCCTTCCAGGTCTGGAATTACCAGCTTTTGGTTTTGTTGTTGGCTGGACCCTGATAAAGTCTGTGACAAAGTGGGTAAGGTGCCACCACTTGTCACTGTTGCTTGACACAAAAACAGCTAACCATTTTGTGTTTGAGTAACTGATACTTTTCTTTATCTTCTCAGTGGTAAGCAGACACCAACTATCCTGGGTTTGTTTGTGTTTTGTATTTGAGTAGTTAAAATATACAACCATAAAGATGCAGACCAATAGAAATAATTTGGTTTAATATTCTCTTTGCTTTGTTAATGAATTGCTAGTGTTCTTGACTTGCTCATCATAAGGGGGGGGGGGGGGAGTTGTATTGTGTCACAGGAATTGGTTAGACTTTTATAGGATATGTATTGTACCAGATGTTTGGGGATGGGGAAACCGTTTAGAGAGTTATCTGTGGTAACGGGGAAAGAATGACTAAGACATTATTTAGAAAGGTGGAAGATGCTGGGGGCGGCCATGTTCAGGTGTGAGGGTATTTTTGGTGGGCATTTTGTCTGCGAGAGCCGATATTGAGGTAGCAGGGTGCAAGTTAGATTACTTTAGGTTTATTTGATTTCAGTTATGTTTAGTGGGTAAAATGTAATGAGTGTAATAATTTCCATTGTGGTTTTCTATGTATTTTAAGACAACATGCACCATTGCACAATAAATTCTCAACTTGTTGGAGGATGTCTGCTGACTGCCGTCTGTTAGCCACTCTGGCCACGGAACCTACAAAGTCGCAGTCGGAGAATTCCTCAGACCAACATAGATGCAGTTTTAGGGGAAAGATGGAAACCTCTTCCCATTCAATCGGTTTTATTTAGGAAAATATCCACTTTTCCATCTTTCTATCTGTCTTATAGGTTGATCTCAGGTTTCCGCAGAGTGGAGCTGCAGACCCAAACCTTGTCACAGTCATTGGTCGCCCTGAGCTTGTGGACGAAGCCATTGACCACCTCCTAAACCTAGAAGAGGAATATGTAAGCCTCTTTACACACAAAGCATCAAATTCCCAAATGTTGACCAATCTGAGCTTATGAACCTTGCGTTTGCCTTCAGATGGTAGATGTTGTTGAAAACGAGGCGAAGATGGCTTACATGAGGCCACCAAGTGGTAGCGCTGCTTCCATGGACGAACAGCGTGGCCCGTCCAAAGGTTTTGTGGTGAGAGAGGCTCCCTGGGCTTCAACCAATGAGAAGGTCAGTTTACCTGCAAGGATGGTCTGAAAATGGCACTGGGTTGCACCTTTCTTTAAAAACTGATCCCTGTTTGTCTTCACCATCAGGCCCCGGATGTGAGTAGCTCTGAAGATTTCCCAAGTTTTGGAGCCCCGGTAGCAACCAAGACCTCCCCCTGGGGACCCAAGCGCTTCTAAACTGCTGCTACAAGCGGCTCAGAGTTAAACCGGTCACAATCTTACCCTGTCATCATCCCAACCTTGGCATGGACTGACCGCTGACCCTCAAAGTCTTCAGTTCTGAGAATGTCATCCTTCTCTGTTTATCTTGGTCTCCTCCTCCAGAGTCATCAGTCTAAGTGCTTTCAGATACTGTAATTGACTTGTGAGCTTTGTATCTGCATTAAACACAGTCTTACGCTTAAAAAGTGACAGGTGTTGCGGTGAAATCTAGCAGTCTGCAACAGACTGATCCTTCAACATCGACCAGACCTGACAATTCATCGTGGTTTGAACTGTTATACCAAATTGTGGTGGCCAGACATTGGTTCTTTCATTTGAGCTGCCCTTATCTTTGTTGCCTTTTGCAGGAGGTGGTAAAGGGACTGAATCCCTGCCGTTCAGATATTATGCCTCACCAGTGAGGCCAGCTGTTTCAGTAACCCACCCCTTCCTGCTCTTTCCATGTAGCTGAGTGTAAACCGTCAGTCATCAGCCCCAAAGCACACTAGTGGTGGCTCTATGTAATGTCCTTCCATCTGCTTGTAACTGGGCTTCTGTGACTATGATCAAGTAGTGGCACCTACTTGTAGCCTTATGAATGGGTTAAACCGTGCAAAGCGGGGGGAGCGGCTTGCTTTTAGCCACTGCAGAATGGCACCCACTCAAACTGCCAGATGCTTGGAGATCATGACCACAACTAAACCTCGTACAACACTAGGCGTAGAGCTCCAACGCATCAAACCTCACTAATTGTTGAATGAATTTTTTTTTTTTTTTTTTTTTTTTTTTTTTTTTAAACCATCGAAGTAAATTTACTCTACAGAAGAATGACTGTGAGCAAAACAGCAGACCATTGTGTGCCAACTGTCTAGTGATGTCCTGTGTTACTCAGCCTCCATATTGGGTCAGTGTCCAGTTCTTTTGTCTTCCAGTTGCTATGCAGAATCCTCTGTTCAATAGCAATGTCCCTTCTTTTTGTTTATTTTATTTTTTTATCAGCCTTACAGCTAGATGGATACAAACCAGGTAGCGATGATGTCAAAGTGCGTTTAACCAGCTGGAAAGGCGTGTTTGTTCCCTTTTTTAAAAGCCCCAGGAACAGTTTTCTGTCCCGTCATGGTGGCTATGGATAAAACTTTGCTTGGAGTGCACGTTTAGCTTGCTGGCTGCTAAGTTAACGTCCATCATCAACCTACCTTTTGGTTTGTATCCTTCTAGTGTTAAATGAAAGAATATGCAAAACACCATTGAGATGAACGGTTATGGATGACACTGGAAAAAAAATGTCCAAAAAGTCAATAAAAATAGAAAATGTCCTGCTGTGGAATGAGTCTTTTTGGGGGGAAAAATGTGAACCACACTCAGAAATTCAGCATTTCACGACGTCTTTGGCCTTATTAGTGCTGACACTGGTGCTGATGTAGGATGAAAAGCCTGCAAATGCAATTTCATATCTGAGATCTTTATATAGGAAATGTAAAATGACAATTGCGTGCATGTATCTGGCAGGGGATGGAGTCGTGTTTTATATCTTCCCAGCAGTCCGGATATATGACCAAATAATTCGCCTATCTTGGTGTGCTTGATCTACCCAGTTTGCAGGGATGTATCCATAGCTGGATTATCCAATTGGCATTATGGGGCCCACGTAGGGCAAACACCAGCAGTTTGGACATGAAACAAAATGTACATAAAAGCCAGATAGTTACCACAGTGTCTAGTGTATTGCTACTGGTACCACTGGCTGAGAGATGTTAGAAATGCTTCACAGTGTATCATTCACAATTTTCACAATGTTGCGGTGGGGAAGGGGGCCCTGGAACACTGGCCCCAGGGGCCTCTGCACTTTTAATTCGGCCCTGGAGGTATCACTGGTTTTTAGTAACTTGTCGCTTAAGGACTGTTTGAGCTATGTTGTAAATATATTAAAAAAAAAAAAAAACATGACCTGTGTGTCATCCCATTTCCACTTAAAGCACCCTTTATCATCCATGAATGGGATGGATCCATGTTGTCATGATGTTTCCAGCAGATTCTGATCCTACCATGTGAATGTGGAGCTGAACTGGAGACTCATCAGACCAGCAACGTTTCTCCATCTTCTATTGTCCAGTTCTGGTGAGTCTGTGTGAATTGTAGCCTCAGTTTCCTGTTCTTACTGACAGGAGGAACCCGCTGTGGTCTTCTGCTGCTGGAGACCATCTGCTTCCAGGCTGGACGTGTTGTGTGTTCAGAGATGATGTTCTGCAGATCTTGGATGGAACAAGAGGGATGTCTTAGTTTGTTTTTCATTTAAGGTTTTTAAGAAAATTAAGCTTTTGGCTTTTATACCGAGTCCTGGCACCCTCACCTACCACAAAATTGTTTTATTTTACATTTGTTAGCATTTTTTCTATTAAATGTCTGTAAACGGAGATGGTTTTAGGAGAAAATCCCAGATATAAACTCAATCCAACATCTATGCCATGTTCAAAGTAATTTAAATCTGCTTTCTTCATTTTTATGGTCAGTATGACCTTCAGCAAGTCGTCTTCACCGTGACTAGATGCTGCTCTGTGATTGGCTGGTTAGATGTTTGCGTTACCAAGCAGTTGAACAGGTGGACCTTACTAAGGTGATGGTGTTAAGAATCAATAAGAATCAATGGAGCAATTGTAGAAGAGGTGTCGTTCTGTACACTACGTACAGATGGTGTCTCTGCTTGTTAGGCTGAAGGAGAAGTTACCACTGCGCATAATTCTGCTTTAACATAGTTTATCAGGTTCTCTGTAGAGAGGAGGAGCTTCCTTCACTCATGGCAGCATGTGAGATGATGAAACACTGCAGCCTTTTTTTTTTATTTTTTACACAAGAGTGATGTTATTTAATGTTCTGATCCACTCATTGACAAGTTTTCATTTGAAATAAAGCAAACTTTATTTTTTATTAGCATCACAGCTGATCTGAGATCTACAGTCATGTCAAGTTTTATCTGGTAAGTAAGACACACCTTCAGGGGTGTCCAAAGTCTGTCCTTGAGGGCCGCTGTCCTGCAGGTTTTCCATGTATCCCTGCTCCAACACACCTGGCTTCCATTGAATGGATCCAACATGAAGTTCTGCACAATGACTGATTAGTCTGAGTCTGTTGGAGCAGGAATACATGGAAAACCTGCAGGATTGTGGCTCTGAGGACTGGAGCTGGACACCCCTGCTAAACCTGAATAAATCCTTTATTTCTCTTTCCGTCCATTTTAACTGAACATGTCTGTATTTTTAATGAGTACTGTGTGTACTCTGATTATTTTTTCTGTATTTACTGTTAATCAGCTGATTATTTTTCCTCAGTTAATAATCTGTACTTTAAAATTTCATTTAAACAAGGATTTATTCAAATTCCTGAGCCCAAGGAGATGTGTTCGTATTGTTTCATCTTTCCAGCATGTCAGCCTCAAACGCAGCCCATTTAATTACCTCCACACAGGAACTCACACCAGCATCCCCCCCTCTCCTCCCCCCTGACTTAAATGATCCTAACTGATTGACTCTAATTTTAATTATGAACTTACTTTGTTCAGGTAGTTGCTGAAAACCCCACCTGTTATTCCTGAAAGGTGACCTGCCTTTCTGAATCCTCCTCCCTTTCTGCGGTTCCCATGGGAACATGTTTGTGAAACACTCGAACGGACAGAAACGAGAGCAGATAAACGTGTTTTGCTCTCATCCCTTCTTCCCCTGAGAGCTGATACGGGCACACTTTCAACGCTGTGTTTGAAAGGAGCATCGCAAAGCTCTCTCCAGAGCTTTGAGGCATAATCACGACACAATTAAGATAATTTCCCAACGACTGCTGGTGGCGAGAAAAGCAATTTTTACGCCTTGTAATCGAGTCTGGCTGTCAGATTAAGATAGCAGGTGATTTAAGGGAAATTCACTTGGCGAGCTTGTTGGGAGCGGGATCCAGGTGGCCTCAGGTAGCTCTTTGCCCATCCAGGCTGCCCGGAGGGTCCTGCAGTTTTGATTTTAAAAATGAAAGAAACATTTGAGCGGTGGATTTGTGTCTCTGAGCATTTGTCGCCTTAATACCTGCCTCTGCTGCCATCTACTCCTGCATCTTATGACATGAAAGAGCCAAGTCGCCTCTTATCTTGTCTCACTTTCTTTCTCCATCTTCTTTTTCCTTCTTTCACCTGGAATCCAGAGACGAACTTCAAACTCAACGTGTACTCAATGAGATTACCATATGTGGGTCTGGAAATGCAGCTTCTGGCTTTAATTTACTTTTCCAAACCAGAAGGTTTACTCAGGTTTTCTGGTCATCTGTATTTCGCTATTCTTGTACTAATTCCTTTCACTATATTTGATCATCAGGCGGCCCAACAGTGAGGTCTAGGTTAAGCTTCATGTTGTTGATTGATGGTTGGGTTTTCTTCTGTGGGACGTGATGTTTACCTCCAACACACTTACTGTATTAGCAGACAGCTAAAATCCCCTGATCCACCTGATTCAGTGTAGTTTTGTCACATATGCTGGGTTCTATCAGAGCTACACTCCCGGGTTCATTTATGAGGTACATCCAGCTGCTAACATAACATCTTACTTTCCACAACAGCTACATTGATTTCCACCATCACCCCCCCCGCCCCACATTAGAAAAGCTTCTTCATAGTTCATGTTTAAAACTCATCTTAAGACCCAGTTTTATTCGTTGGCTTTTAACCCAGTGTGAGTCTGCTTCTGGTCAGGGTGCTATATTTTGGTTCTAATTTTGGTGTTATTGATTTTATTTACTATTTATTTTGCTTTATTCCTTGTATGATCTATTTTTTTATTGTGTTAATTATTTATCTCTAGTTCATTCATTCCCTTCATCAGGGCATCCATGAACCTAAGCAAACCTAAGCGAGTAGACAATAAATCTTTCAGGGCTTTATGTAACTAATAGAAAGCAAACAGTTGGCAAAATACTGCTGTCCTTTGTAGCCGTAACATAATTTACATTAAAACACAATTTTACTGTTTTTGTCACAATGTTCTTCGGTACGGGAGCGTAGAATCTGGCCAACCATTACTTATGTCGCATGGGGACGTCACCTGATGCACTGAGAAGTACCTCGCTCCATTTCTCTAATGTATTTATGTGTAAATAAATGCCAATATTGCCGTCTCTAACTTATTTCTCCTTTTTTCTGCAGGTCTTCCTGATTAAGTGCAGTGGTACATGTTGATCTGTCTTTCCTGTCGTCTCCACCCCAACCAGTCGAGGCAGATGGCTGCCCTCCCTGAGCCGGGTTCTGCCGGAGGTTTTCTTCCTGTTAAAGGGGAATTTTTTCCTTCCCACTGTCGCCGCGTGCAGCTCAGGATGGGGGATTGCATCGAAGTCATGACTCGATGCGATCAGTTGGTTTCTGTTATGGGGTATGTATGAATTGGGTGTATGTATGAAATGTGTATGTTGATTTGTGTGTGTAAAGTGCCCTGTGACAACATTGTTGTGAAGTGGCGCTTTACAAATAAAGATGAATTGAACAGAGCTGTCATCCAAATGAAAAAATAAGTGGGGGGCCCTTTGACATTATAACATGATAATTTATTGTAAAAACTTGAAACGTATCATGTTATAACACGATGATTTTTATTGTAAAAACGTAAAACCACTTGAATGCAGCTAAAATGATGCAGTCTTTATTCATCGTTGATCAATCAGAAATTATGCCATGTCAAGAGGACAGGACTCATTCTTCATTCTGTACAGACCCAAACCTTTTAAAATGTATCTTAAAGTACACATATTTATTACAATGTAATCCAAAGTGTTCAAAAGCAGCAAAAATTCACCATTTCTCAACCCAAACATGAAGCCAAACTTTATAAATGTTGTAACTTGATATTTTTCACGTTTTTATAATAAAACTATCACGTTATAATGCGATATGTTTCACGTTTTATAATTAAACTATCTCGTCATAACGTGATACGTTTCACGTTTTATAATAAAACTATCATGTTGTAACGTGATACGTTTCACGTTTTATAATAAAACTATCATGTTGTAACTTGATACGTTTCACGTTTTTATAATAAAACTATCATGTTGTAACTTGATATGTTTCACATTTTATAATAAAACTATCATGTTATAATGCGATATGTTTCACGTTTAATAATAAAACTATCATGTTATAATGCGATATGTTTCACGTTTTATAATAAAACTATCATGTTGTAACTTGATATGTTTCACGTTTTTATAATAAAACTATCACGTTATAATGCGATATGGTTCACGTTTTATAATAAAACTATCATGTTGTAACTTGATATGTTTCACGTTTTATATAAAACAATCACGTTATAACATGATACGTTTCACGTTTTTATAATAAAACTATCACGTTATAACGTGACACATTTCACGTTTTTATAATAAAACTATCATGTTATAATGCGATATGTTTCACGTTTTATAATAAAACTATCATGTTGTAACTTGATATGTTTCACGTTTTTATAATAAAACTATCACGTTATAATGTGATATGTTTCACGTTTTATAATAAAACTATCATGTTATAATGCGATATGTTTCACGTTTTATAATGAAACTATCATGTTGTAACTTGATATGTTTCACGTTTTTATAATAAAACTATCACGTCATAACGTGATACGTTCCACGTTTTATAATAAAACAATCACGTTATAACATGATACGTTTCACGTTTTATAATAAAACTATCACGTTATAATGCGATATGTTTCACGTTTTATTATAAAACTATCATGTTGTAACTTGATATGTTTCACGTTTTATATAAAACAATCACGTTATAACATGATACGTTTCACGTTTTATAATGAAACTATCATGTTATAACGTGATACGTTTCACGTTTTTATAATAAAACTATCACTTTATAACGTGACACATTTCACGTTTTATAATAAAACTATCACGTTATAATGCGATATGTTTCACGTTTTATAATAAAACTATCATGTTGTAACTTGATATGTTTCACGTTTTATATAAAACAATCACGTTATAACATGATACGTTTCACGTTTTTATAATTAAACTATCTCGTCATAACGTGATACGTTTCACGTTTTATAATAAAACTATCATGTTGTAACGTGATACGTTTCACGTTTTATAATAAAACTATCATGTTGTAACTTGATACGTTTCACGTTTTTATAATAAAACTATCATGTTGTAACTTGATATGTTTCACATTTTATAATAAAACTCATGTTATAATGCGATATGTTTCACGTTTAATAATAAAACTATCATGTTATAATGCGATATGTTTCACGTTTTATAATAAAACTATCATGTTGTAACTTGATATGTTTCACGTTTTTATAATAAAACTATCACGTTATAATGCGATATGGTTTACGTTTTATAATAAAACTATCATGTTGTAACTTGATATGTTTCACGTTTTATATAAAACAATCACGTTATAACATGATACGTTTCACGTTTTTATAATAAAACTATCATGTTATAACGTGATACGTTTCACGTTTTTATAATAAAACTATCACGTTATAACGTGACACATTTCACGTTTTTATAATAAAACTATCACGTTATAATGTGATATGTTTCACGTTTTATAATTAAACTATCTTGTCATAACGTGATACGTTTCACATTTTATAATAAAACTATCATGTTGTAACGTGATACGTTTCACGTTTTATAATAAAACTATCATGTTGTAACTTGATACGTTTCACGTTTTTATAATAAAACTATCATGTTGTAACTTGATATGTTTCACATTTTATAATAAAACTATCATGTTATAATGCGATATGTTTCACGTTTAATAATAAAACTATCATGTTGTAACTTGATATGTTTCACGTTTTTATAATAAAACTATCACGTTATAATGCGATATGGTTCACGTTTTATAATAAAACTATCATGTTGTAACTTGATATGTTTCACGTTTTATATAAAACAATCACGTTATAACATGATACGTTTCACGTTTTTATAATAAAACTATCACGTTATAACGTGACACATTTCACGTTTTATAATAAAACTATCATGTTATAATGCGATATGTTTCACGTTTTATAATAAAACTATCATGTTGTAACTTGATATGTTTCACGTTTTTATAATAAAACTATCACGTCATAACGTGATACGTTCCACGTTTTATGATAAAACTATCACGTTATAATGCGATACGTTCCACGTTTTATAATAAAACTATCACGTTATAATGCAATTATGTTTCACGTTTTATAATAAAACAATCACGTTATAACATGATACGTTTCACGTTTTATAATAAAACTATCACGTTATAATGCGATATGTTTCACGTTTTATTATAAAACTATCATGTTGTAACTTGATATGTTTCACGTTTTATATAAAACAATCACGTTATAACATGATACGTTTCACGTTTTATAATGAAACTATCATGTTATAACGTGATACGTTTCACGTTTTTATAATAAAACTATCACTTTATAACGTGACACATTTCACGTTTTATAATAAAACTATCACGTTATAATGCGATATGTTTCACGTTTTATAATAAAACTATCATGTTGTAACTTGATATGTTTCACGTTTTATATAAAACAATCACGTTATAACATGATACGTTTCACGTTTTTATAATTAAACTATCTCGTCATAACGTGATACGTTTCACGTTTTATAATAAAACTATCATGTTGTAACGTGATACGTTTCACGTTTTATAATAAAACTATCATGTTGTAACTTGATACGTTTCACGTTTTTATAATAAAACTATCATGTTGTAACTTGATATGTTTCACATTTTATAATAAAACTATCATGTTATAATGCGATATGTTTCACGTTTAATAATAAAACTATCATGTTATAATGCGATATGTTTCACGTTTTATAATAAAACTATCATGTTGTAACTTGATATGTTTCACGTTTTATATAAAACAATCACGTTATAACATGATACGTTTCACGTTTTTATAATAAAACTATCACGTTATAATGCGATATGGTTCACGTTTTATAATAAAACTATCATGTTGTAACTTGATATGTTTCACGTTTTATATAAAACAATCACGTTATAACATGATACGTTTCACGTTTTTATAATAAAACTATCACGTTATAACGTGACACATTTCACGTTTTATAATAAAACTATCATGTTATAATGCGATATGTTTCACGTTTTATAATAAAACTATCATGTTGTAACTTGATATGTTTCATGTTTTTATAATAAAACTATCACGTGATAATGTGATATGTTTCACGTTTTATAATAAAACTATCATGTTATAATGCGATATGTTTCACGTTTTATAATGAAACTATCATGTTGTAACTTGATATGTTTCACGTTTTTATAATAAAACTATCACGTCATAACGTGATACGTTCCACGTTTTATAATAAAACTATCACGTTATAATGCGATACGTTCCACGTTTTATAATAAAACTATCACGTTATAATGCAATATGTTTCACGTTTTATAATAAAACAATCACGTTATAACATGATACGTTTCACGTTTCATAATAAAACTATCACGTTATAATGCGATATGTTTCACGTTTTATTATAAAACTATCATGTTGTAACTTGATGTTTCACGTTTTATATAAAACAATCACGTTATAACATGATACGTTTCACGTTTTATAATGAAACTATCATGTTATAATGTGATACGTTTCACGTTTTTATAATAAAACTATCACTTTATAACGTGACACATTTCACGTTTTATAATAAAACTATCACGTTATAATGCGATATGTTTCACGTTTTATAATAAAACTATCATGTTGTAACTTGATATGTTTCACGTTTTATATAAAACAATCACGTTATAACATGATACGTTTCACGTTTTATAATGAAACTATCATGTTATAACGTGATACGTTTCACGTTTTTATAATAAAACTATCACGTTATAACGTGACACATTTCACGTTTTATAATAAAACTATCACGTTATAATGCGATATGTTTCACGTTTTATTATAAAACTATCATGTTGTAACTTGATATGTTTCACGTTTTATATAAAACTATCATGTTGTAACATGAGTCGCTTCACGCTTTATAATGAAACTATCATGTTATAACGTGATACGTTTCACGTTTTTATAATAAAACTATCACGTTATAACATGACACATTTCACGCTTTATAATGAAACTATCATGTTATAATGCGATATGTTTCACGTTTTATAATAAAACTATCATGTTGTAACTTGATATGTTTCACGTTTTATATAAAACAATCATGTTATAACATGATACGTTTCACGTTTTTATAATAAAACTATCACGTTATAACATGATAAGGCCCCACTTTTTTTAAAAATTAGGATGACAGCTCCACAATTCCGTCCTGCAGCTCTGCTTTGTGCTCGATGTTGTAAAGTTTCCTACAGATGAATGGCTGGTGAAAGATTAAGAATTTTTCTGCACTTGAGAGGTTTTTAAACAAAATAAGAATTTAAAAACTGATTTGTTTCTCATAAACAAACAACTGGAAGATGTCATTCTTTTCTTTTTCAGTCATTCTGTTAGCCTGGCATGCCAAACTGGAGTGCTCTATATATTCATTACAGAGCTACTGAGTCTGGAGTCGCTCCCCTTCACAGAGATCTGCATCGGTCTTAAACAAACCGGCCGCTCTGATTGGTTAATCTGAGGAGACTCTTGCCTCGTGTCACCTTGTATTCATCAAAACATTCAAGATGGCGCGCTAACGTAGCTGGAGTTTGTTTCTTCTTGCCGCAAATCATGTTTTAAATGACCAGGAACACATCAAATGTTTTTACGCCATGTCTATTTTCTTCTGTTGTGTTCCCTCTGAACACTTCTGGACATTATAGGCTGCTGCTTTACTGACGTCACATCCACCATTTTTCTGATTGGTTTACTCTGCGCTTGTTTGTCCCGCCCAAGCGGCAACCTTCTGCGATTAAACGCCTACGTGGAAGTGCATAAAACTGCAGTTGACCCCTTCATCCACTTGGGGCTCCAAAACAAAGCGAATCCCATAGACTGCCATGTTAAAAAGACCAACTTCACAGCAGAAATAAACATGTTTACAGCAAAAATAAACATGTTTACAGCCTGGTACAAAAATCCATTTTCAGTTTAATAGGTCAGGTTTATCTTCATGACAACTGTGGGGGAGTGAATTTTTTTTTAATTTTTTAAATTGCCTGTTTAAAAGTAATTTAATCTGAAAGTTTGACATATTTAGGGGTGTTTCCTTTTGATTGACAGGTACCCAATCTCCCGCTTCAAGTAAGAAGAACGTAGAACAACCGTGGTTTTTCGCGGGTTAACAACGTGACTTAGCTTTAGCCCGCTTACCTCTGTTAGCTGGTTAGCTCCTGTTATCTCCTGGTTAGCTCGGTTAGCTCTTAGCTACAGAAAGCTTGGAGTTCACTTGATGTCAATCATCCACCATGACGCTCACAGCCCCCCTCTCAACTCTGCCTCTTTGACAATATTTGTATTTTCCAGATGAGAAGACATGCATTCCCCTGCCAAGATGGCGATAGTAGGAACTGCCCACCGAGCTTCAACTCAGCTCTTCAGAAAGAATCTTTTTTTATACAGTCTTTGGTCCCGCCCTAGAAATCTGTTGATACGAGTGAGTCCCCAGACTCTGCGCTGGTACAGAGAGAGAATCTGGCTTGCCAGGCTGTCATTCTGTTGCAGATTTGCTGCTTTAGTTAGGATAAATAGCCTGAGCCTGTTTCAGCCAGACTTTAGCTTTCCGACAGAAGGTCTCATGTTCCTGTTGGGAGGAGTTCATTCGATGACTGCAACCTGTCTCGGTCCTGTGACTGCAGATCAAGCCCAGATCATCACCCTCCACCACCGTGCTTGATGGTGCTGCCGTGTGTTCTGACCAAATCTGTCAAAAGGAAAATGCTAGAACATTAACCCTTTAAAGCCCAATGTAACATATTTGATACAGTTTTTGGCACATTTGCATCACTTTATGGGAAAAAAAGCAATTTCTGACTCTTGCCTTCTATCCCCACACAGATAACAGGAATCAGAAGTAACAAATCTGACATATTACATGGTTATAAATGCTAAATATGATACATTTTGTAAAAGGGCCAAAAAAAACCTCATATATATATATATATATATATATATATATATATATATATATATATATATATATATATATACATATATATATATATATATATATATATATATATATATATATATATATATATACATATATATAAAAACATGACTTTCTTTGTTTTTTTTCCTGGGTTGGGCCTTGAAGTGTTAACATGAAAGCAGGTATCCTTTATTTAATTTTTATAAGCAGTGTTGCTGCCAAGCGGCAACCTCAGGCGGTTAAAAGTGAAGTCTATGAGGAAGAGCCAAAAATTGCAGTTCCTCCCTCATCCACTCGGGGCTCCAAAACAGATCATATCCCCATAGAGTCGCGCTGTAGGTACCAGATCTTCCCGGGGCCCGGCACCTGCTGATGATGTCGCAGGCTGGACATTGGGTACACTGTTGACGTTGATCCTTTTGGACTGAACTTACAGAAGTAGGTTTTCAGCAAAGTGGGATTGTAGTTCTGTTTGTTCGGATACACTGAAAGCATTTGTAAAGAAATCCATCATTACCAGTTGAACAGGACTTATCACAGCCTGAACATCACTTCTAAAACTGCCGAGAGCAGAAAGACCGCACTACGGAAAGCATAGAAAAAATTATACAATTAAAAATAACAGTGTGACTTATTGTTAATGTTAGCAACTACTATTTAGTTCTTAATTGGAATATTTATTCACATTTTAACCAGTTATTAAACATAAATCCCTAAATAACATTGTTTTTCTTGCTGCATGACAAGGATAAGTGTATCACTGCCAGAGCAGGTTCTGCTTGGTGGTTTAAACACGTTTTAAATGGACTGACAAGTTGCTATTATAATAAAACTGAATACTCTTCAGATTCTACACGGCTTTATTGGTCTGTGGTAAACATTGCCAAAGGAAATAGACTATAATGGACGTCGAACAATGGATAATGTGACGTCAACAGGTGGCCCAGCTTTATTTTCACATCTTTTCACACACATATTAAACTTGCATGTAAACATATTTGCTTGTGAATACAGTTCACAGCACAGCTGATTATATATTCTGATCATATGCCCTCAGTATCCGACTTTGTTCACAACATTTAACTCCTGGTCTGCTAAATAAAAAAAAGGACATTTTAATGTCTGGTTGGTTCTGGTAATCATGACAACACTCTTTTCAGAATCATACGTGATGTCATACTGCACGGCATAACTTGCAGCAGTTGTTGCAGACCAGCACTGTGGGGAGAATAACCACGCTGTCTGCATGCATTGGACGATCAATCAGACAATCCCACTTTATTCATTTCATTTTCTACTGAGATCATTCATGTATATGTAAAAAGCACAGGTGACAACGTGAGCTCTGTTAAACCCCATCAGTTAATAGAAATTTGATTCAATTTGATTCAATTCAATTAAATCCAGATTGACTGAATTAAATAAAAAATTATATTAATTCATAATATTTTAATTGAATTCAGATTTATTAAAATGAATTAAATTAAATTAAGATTATTTAAATTAAATTAAATTAAATCAGATTCAGATTTATTAAAATTAATTAAATTAAATTCAGATTATTTAAATTAAATTAAATTGAATTAAATTAAATTAAATTAAATTCAGAATATTTAAATTAAATTCAGATTTATTCAATTAGATTCAATTCAGATTATTTAAATGAAATGAAATGAAATGAAATTCAGATTATTTAAATTAAATTAAATTAAATTAAATTAAATTCAGAATATTTAAATTAAATTCAGATTTATTCAATTAGATTCAATTCAGATTATTTAAATGAAATGAAATACAGAATATTTAAATTAAATGAGATGAATTTAAATTATGCAGACTCGCTTTTGAAATGTCTCTGTAGGGCAGTTGCCTAAGAAGGCCGGTAGATGGCGCGCTGATACTGTCTAGTCGTTTGCCCTGACTGTTTAGTATGCTTCCGTAGGAGCGCCATCTTGAGTTAATGTGTATTGTGTCCCGTCATAAGGTGAGCAGCAGAAATAATGCTCTGTTAAAATGTGGATGTTTTGTGATGGGTAGCCTATCCTCCTGGCAGCCTGTTAGGCTGGGGTATTTAAACACGCATATGCGATGTTCAGCAAGATGTTCAGGGTTAAAAATGTTAATTTTATTTGTGTTTGCATAAATGTGTTGGCTGTGGCTCTCGCTAGCTTCATGTCGGCTACAACATTAGCTCTTGTAGGTTGCTGGGCTGTCGGCCCACTGTGAGTCTTTGTTATGATTACATTTTGATCTCGAGTTTATGTGTATTGTGTCCCGTCATAAGGGTGAAGCCGCCGATACGACGCGATGAATAAACGACCCGGTCCGAGCCACAAATAGACAGCCGCCTTTGTCTGACTGGTCTCTCCGCCTTACACCGCAACACCACAAACACAACGCAGAGTAACCGCGTGTGGAGAGGCGTGATTCCCACGCAGGCGGGGTTACATCTCCTTACTTACAAATACATTCATTCATTATCCTATCTGCTTGATCCCAGGGAAGCTGGAGCCTCTCCCAGTAGTCTTTGGGCAAAAGGCAGGGTACACCCTGGACAGCTCGCCAGTCCATCGCAGGGCCACACAGAGACAAACAACCACTCACACTCACTCTTAGGAGCAATTTAGAGTAACCAATCAACCTAACATGCATGTCTTTGGATGGTGGGAGGAAGCTGGAGAACCTGGAGAGAACCCATGGATACACGGGGAGAACATGCAAACTCCACACAGAAAGGCCACTGACCAAACCTCGCCCCAGCTGGGGATCAAACTAGCAACCTTTTGCTGTGAGGCCACAGTGCTAACCACTATTCCACTGTGCAGCCGTCAATTCAATTCAATTCAATTCAACTTATCCATGTAGCACATTTAAAAACAGCCCCGAAGTGCTTCACAGAACAAAAAAATACAGATAAAATGATCACAAATAAGATAACAACAATAGACCAATAAAACCTAAACTAGAATAACGATACTGAAATAAATAAAATAATAAAAAGTATAAGAGCCGAGGTGTACCAAAGGCCGTAGAAAAGAAGAGTGCACTGACTTGACTTTTTGTTCTGTGAAACGCAGCTGTTCCATTCAGCTGATGTCAATACCAATACTGTAAAACTCCTGTACATACTGGTAAACACTTCACACTGATCAACTCTCAAATACTTTGGAAACTTCCAGAAAACACACGAATACTGTAGTATTATTTCTTTTTTTGCAATTTCCTTCAGTACATATACAGAAAGATCTGTAGTTTGCTTCAGTTTAAAACCAAACTGAGTGTCGGTGGTCGTCATGTACTCCTGAAGCTGATCTAAAAGTAATTTCTGAAACACTTTGGAAAGTATTTTAGCCAGGACAACAAGCCTGTAATGCTGGATGTTTTACCTGCCTGATGGTCAGGTAAGCTGCCAGGCTTCAGCAGACCTGACAAACACACAGCAGCACACACACACACTTCACATGTTCTGCTCGATACAGTTAAAAAGATCAAAACGTCATTCAGCATCAGCTGCATCTCCAGCAAACACATCAATAACAGACGGCTTTTATCATCTTACTGTTATTCATAACTTTAACTTCTTTATATCCTTCATTGTCTGCTCATTTCCTTTAATAAAGCCTACAACATGCTTATATCGAGCATTTGAATATTTCTTGTGCTCCCACAGAGGACCATTTCCAGGTTAACACCCCCCCCCAGCCTCAGCAGAAGTAATCATAATCAACATTCAGATATTTATGGAGCCTGTGTCGATGAAAAGCCAACAGGAGGGGAGGGAACATGTCGATCCACTAGATGGCACTGACAGACTTGGATTTAATGTTCAGCTCAACCAAAACATCACACCGAACAAAGCTGCACAACTACATAAACCATGCAAATGTTTACTGTACCTGACCTGTTTTCAGTTGTTTTTATTATTTCAATGGAAAATCACAATGAGCATTTTATCCAAATATTTAATTTATTATATTTCTCATCCTATTTTTGTTAAAAAAAAAAAAACACATTTAGTTAATTTTTGATCATTAGTTTCTGGTAACTTCCACATGAAAACAAGAGTATACATTTAGCAGTGCAAATTGTTACTATATGTGATGCTGCATGTGATTTTAAAAGACCATAATTTACTGAACATTTTATTCTGCTGACACATACATAACATAATATGATTTAATAATATAACTTTTATATTTAGACATTTATTCTTTAATCCAGAGAAATCCTGGGGAAATTAAAGTACTGAATAAAAAAAGGTTCATCAGGCATGTTGGGAAAATAACACAGTGTACTTAAGTTTCAGACTGTGAGATGAATTATTCATAAATTATAAAATGATAGCTTGATGCTTCCATCTTTATAATTTAGTTGCAAAAGAAGGATAAATAAAGAAGACGGTGTCAGGCTGTGGGTCCAGGTTGGAGCTCTGGTGGACTGCAGAGGCTGCCAGCCGCTACGTTAGCTTAGCTACGGCATATTTTTGCTAAATTTAAAGAAAAAAACATGTAAATAATTTTGCTTTGAGGTCATTCTACATGGTTGGTGTAAAACCAGTCCGTCCACACCAGGTTTATGTTGCTCTGACTGTGTCAGCACTTCCACGGTTAAAGCCGTCGCTATATGGACCAGTAGGGGTCATCTGTTGCCTTCCTTTCATTTAAATATATTTTAATTCCATCAAAATGTAAACAAAAAGGCAACTTGTCATCACCATCCATATTCCTCACACTCAGGTCGTCGTTATGTTTGCATTTTATCTACATGACTGTCAGTGGGATGGCTCCAGACAACAATCTCCTGCATTTCACAGCCACACTTTGTGTTTCTAAGCAGCTCCTCTGCCATGTGTGGAGATGAAAAACAAAGTGGAAACTGCAGGAGAAAGTTTCAAGGTGTTTGCTCCTCTGAGTTCAAGGCACTGCTTGCTTCACCGCTGCTGCTGCACAGCTGGGTTTTGTTGCTTTTCCACTCCAGCGAAACACAAAGAGGAAGAAAGAGGGAAACTTTGGGTGTGTTTTTATGTAGAAAGGTGTTAGATATCATGTACAGCCTTGTATTCCCGCATGCTTCAGCCGGCTGATGTCTCTATCTCCCCCTGCTCAGCCTTGTTTTTAGACAAACCTTACTACAGACAACCTGATGTTCAGACAAGATCGAACGCAACACGACTATCGCTTGTTGAATCGCATCTGACTTGAATTCAGTCCAATAAAATCTAAAGAAATGATCACGTTTCTACCAAACCTTTGGCTCCTTTTGTGCCTGGTGCTAAAAAACAAAAGGTAAACCCATGAAGAACCTGCATGTGATGTGTAAACATCATCATGTGTGGAACTGGGGAAGAGTAAATGAAGATGATTCATCACAGGTCAGCTCTTATAGAACCGAGCAGAAGAAAATGTGACATGTTTAGCACACGTGTCCAAAACGGGCTTTTTTGCACCATCTGTTCTCAACATCCCCTCAGATGTTGGACCTCAGGGTTCAGGAGGTTATTGATAACCGCTGCAGTGAGAATGGGATGCAAGTTCAGCTGAATTTGTCCAGAAAAGAATAGAAACCTGATGATTGTCAAGTTTTCCTGGGGTTTAACATGAAGTCTGCCCAAACTTGAAAAAGGCTTAAACTCCAGGTTAGACTGAATCAAGTCAGATGACAACGCTCTTAATTTCCTTTTCCTCTGTTTACTTATGGCCATGTAGGTCCCAGACAGATGGAATCTATAGATATAACATACAGAAAATATCTTCAAATAAAGTTATAAGCAACAATATTAACAAGTCTGGGTGATGTTGCATCTTTAAGAAAGAAAAAACAATTTACAGTAGCTTAATATTTTCTTTACATTTAGCACCATGCAACATGTTGCATGTAGGTAATTTAGGTAATTTATGTGATTTGTTTAAAATATTTTAAACGTGGTCAGAAGATGCATATAGGCTGCTGTTTTTTTTTTCCTTTTATAACATTTTGATCATCAGTTATCAATCAACTCTAAATGACTTAAATTTCTGTTCATTTAAAGCGACTCTATGATGCTATTTCCAGTTTTCTGAGCTTTCTACAGTGTTATAGTGATGGATACTCATCAGACATGTGAGCGACGCCGTTTTTATCACCTAAACAGAAGTTTGAGTTTTCTAGCACTCTCTACGTTAGTTTCCATGGATACGGAAACTATTGGTTTTAGAAAGTTTTTTCTACTTTGAATTTTAGTGACGTCCCGGGAGGGACTCAGTGATTGGTCATCTTCTCTAGGTTGTGCACGTTCACGAGAAGAAAGCCACGCCCACCTTCTCTGCTCAGTATAACTACTCCTAGCAGTTGACCAATCAGACGCAGCCTGCAGGAAACAGGGCGGAGCTTTCATGTGTGGGTTAGATGGGAATTTATCATTTTAGCTCACATGCAACAGCATTTATTTTGATTTAATTCCATTTCATTAAAAATTTTAGCTGGATTGTGATGATGTCTGTGAACTTACTGGATTCAAGCTGAACAGCAACAAACAGAGACAGTGTCTCCAAAAACCTGAAAACCCCCCAAAAACTGCTGAGAGTCTGCAGACTCCATGACGGGGCTTACGCACAACACCTGTCAAAAGGACACAACTATCTGTTGCATTTGATAACTAAATGTGTCCAAACTTTTCCCCTGGACTGTGTGTTCAGCAGCAAAATGGGAAACAGAAAAACACTTAAAGGACGTGAAAGTTGGTTTAAAACGAAGAAAACCACACAGTTATGTAAATGTGTTTGGCTCATCATGTATGTTTGCTGTAGAGCTCTCCAGAGTCTGATCCGCTGCTGAATCACATCTCCTCAGCTGTGGCCGGAAACGTGTTCATGCTAGCTGGTGATGAAAAATGATGGCAGCAAAGGGGATCTGCTGAAGCGCCTTCGCACAATGACATTGTCTGAACGACAGGCTCCACAACCTGCCGAGCCTCAGCGACAGCCCTTTAGTGTTTCCTGTCAAACAGAGCATTGTTGCTTTTAGTTCACTATAAGTGTCTAGACAGTGGTTTTCCTGCTCCGCTGGTTCTCTTGGATTGAGGCCAAATCTTGGCTCTTGGAGGCGATAAGAGTCTTATCTTGCTGTTAGAGGGCCTGGAAACTGGAGCAGAGCTCAAGTGAGTGTCACTCAGGTGGGAGTGTGGGCACCTTTAAGAGTGCAGGAGTTAGTCAGGCGACTCATGTACAAACATCAGACCTGCAAATTCCCTTTGAACCTTCCTGAAGGATTTATTTGAAACCAGAAGCTGAAAATGTTGAAGACATCTCTGGAGCACGTGGAAGGAAGGAAGCATGCATCCGTCTCCGCGTTATTTATTTCATGCTCGTCATTGTTATCCAAGCCATTCTGCATTAGTAGCTCATTGTACAACAGACAAGGGCAGGTGAAGGTGCCCGCCGCACAAATATGCAAGAAAACTTTCAGAATTATAAACCGCGTGAAGCGGCTCATGAACAATGCACAACAACCGTCTCCAAAGGCAGCTATTTACTTTGCAGCACCACAGTGATAAATTATAAGATTGAGGTCATCCATTGACATACAAAGAACAGCCTACATTCTTCCTGACAAAGGGCAAGAGGGTAATACAACGACTATTCAAATGCTTCCCTTTATGCTTGTCTTTGCTGGAAACTGTTTGTTGTGAAAAGTCCAAGGTCCCTGAAGTAAAAATCAGTCCGTGGATTGTATGCTGGTCCTTGTCTGAAGTCCTTTGTGGCTATATTCCCCATCCAGGTAACACAAGAATGCTGCTTTTATTCTCGACATAGTTGATCCACAATATTGGCAAATGGTTCTTAATTCCTCTCTATGCAAGGTAACTCTGTAGCTCCAAGTAATTCAGACTCTTTTCTTTCCGCTCTGAATGGTGGGCTTGTGTAGCAGAATGAAAAGGATTCAATAGATGTGGATGATTTATTCAAGGAAAAAGCACTAAGACTTTGGAATGAGAAGCATGAGTGTATTCTTCTGCGAAGGACACGTTATTTTCTACAACACAAGGCAGAAATCTATGGCTGCTCAGTTCATTCTGTGCAGAACAAAAGAAGTTGAACTGATAAAAAGGGAAGGAGGGGGTAAAGGAACAAAAAAGTTTGCCTGAATTCACAGATCGGCTCCCATGTTTGACCAGTTACAGCTGGGATGCAAATTTAAACGTCTTCTCGTCTATTTTGGGCTGTTTGATAAAAAAAAAGATGCAACCTTGTATGTAGAACCCCCCCCCGTCTCCACACCCCCCCAACATCTCTCTGCCCTCCCATTTCATTTTACATCCCAGGACTTCATGCAAGCAAATTTCTTACCAGTAAAAAAAAACAAAAAAAAAACCTGCATGCTGAACTGATGCTTATAATTACTTCTTATTTTTAATGATTCTTTTACTTTTTCTCAGAAAAAAGCTGGAATTGTCCAATCCCAGCGGATTTTTATTCCCTGTTCCATAAAGTCGGTGTCTTCCCACAGAATGCTGTGTCTTCATGTCTTCCACATGTGTTGTATAATCACAGTGTTTTGATGCTCCGCCGGCTCTGACATTTGATGGTGCAGCCTGTCAGGCCTTGTCTTGGATTAAGGGCAGCATCAGGCAGACATATGTCCTTTCTACTTTTGTAATGGTTAGTTTTTTTTTTTATCTGGGTGAAATATAATTTTTATCTCACTTCATTCAGAATGACAGTTCCTCAAAATCGCTCCACACCAAGGGATATTCATTACTTTTTGTAGACCTGCCTGGGTAGCCCGTCAACTTTTCATCTCCCTTCATCTCTCATCTATTTCACTCTCTCAGAAAGCCTGTTTTTTTTTCTCCTGGCAATTTTCCTGCTTTACTTTGCTATGACCTTCCTGCTTAAATTGCTTGGCTTGTGTTATTCACAGTTTGAGATTTACAGAGAATAATATTGCACCGTAGGATTTCCCACACTCTTAGGTGCCCAATAACTTGTGACAGAATTTCTGTGACCTGGTTGTCTGTATTTTCTCAGCTTAGGTGAAGGTGATGGGGGGCTGTAGTTCTCATCTGGCTCCCCTGAACAAAATCCTCAACCTGTCAGGTGTAGCTGAAACTGCACCTGCAGTTCACACCAGCCGATTCATTCATGAAAGTGCAATAGAAAACAGTCAATAAAGCCGATTTTTCAGCTTTTATAAGCCAATCAGAGGCAGCAGCGACTGAATACACAAGTCTATTTGTTTGTTTGTGTTAGCGGCATGTTTTTCCGGGCAAAAGAGGAATAAGAGGTCAGCATGACAAGCCTAGCCGGAGCTGCTGCACTTGTCCGTGTTGATACTAATAACAGTCCTACTAATGTGCGAAGGAAAAGCCTTTATACCTCCTGCTTAATCGAAGACACTGACTACTTATCTCCCGTCTTGCAACCACAACACAGAAATGCATGAAAGGAGATGTGCAAAAAGTAGACCTTATTCAAGTTTCCTTCCCTCTATCTTGCAAAAAGGCTTTCACATTGTCGCTCTCTCTCATTTGTGGCACATAATGGTGTCTGGAAGTCTCTGTGGCCCATTGTCAAGTACAGGACTGGTTGTCCATTTGGAACATCTAAAATACTGGGAGGGCTTTAATCTTTCTTCATTATTTTCCAATTTTGGATAAATGTGCTCATAATACCTCCCTCCTCTTCTAAATGAAACTCTTTGACACTCTCCAATCCCTCATTTTTTCCTCACCACACTTTTCACCTGCTTTCATCTTTTACGCAGGACAAATAAGTAGTCCAAGTGTACGGTCAAAAATGTGGAGATAGAAGGATAATTGAGTCAATAAATATTAGGGTCATGGTGTGATCATTGTTCAGGCCTGCTTAGGAAGTCTTTAGTCCCAAATCAATGTGCGTATTATCATATTTAGTTATTTTCCACAACAAGGAGGATTGACCCGGGAAGGGCTACTTTGCGAAGCCGTGATTGTGTGGACATTTAACCGGACAGCCGGGGTCACGCTGCGACGGCCCGCCTGCTTTTCCTGTAAGCAGCTGCATCAGATAATGCAACCTGCAACCGCTGTGCATTTTATGTTGATATTCGAGATGAAAAATTGAAGAAGTATGACCGCTCTAATTCTGCCGGAGACCACATTTATGATGTGAAAATTTGTATAATTTGCGACATGCTCAGTAGAAATAGGCCACATGAAATATCAATGTGCCTTGATCTGACCCCGGAGAATGTTGCAAACCGTGACAGATGTGATTGGTTACAAGTATGCACATCAGCCTGAACGCCTGGAGCCCTCGCTGTTGGTCACCCGCGCTTTAGCAGGGCTGGCTGGAACTGCATGTGCAGAACACACAGCGGTACTCCTGGCGGAGGAATCGTAGCGTGGTCGCACTAAAATGAAAGGTTAAGCAGTGAACAAGAAAACCATAATGTGTTTTTACTTGCTTCAGCACTGTAGATGCATGAATAAATGGCTTCAATGATGAGTTATCTCCGTCTAAATTGGAGTGGGTGTGTGTGGGTGGAGGGGTGACAGCTACAAGCTAATGCTGTTCCATGTCCTGGGAGTATATATATGTGTATATATATTTATATTTATTTGGAAATAGATTGCAAAAGACGCACGGCAGATGCTCGCTGGATGTCCATGTCAGCTGTGTTGATTAAATAAGTGTGTGTTGATACGGTTATCATGCTGAGTTTCACTGTGACATGCACAAATGTGACATTATCGTATCATTTTGCACATAATAAAAGCTAATTTTCAATCAGCAAACATGCTTTCACCCAGTACAGTGAAAATATATCCACAAGTGTTGGTCTACTTTTTAAATGAACTCATATGTTAAAGGACCAAGTGATAAATTTGCTGTAAAAGCTGCTGATAAACTCTTCTGACCAATTCCAAGTGTAACTTTTGAAAGTCCACCAAATATATTTTCATTAAATTCTCTGCATTTAAAGTGAAATGGATGTTTTTTTTTTTATGAGTAATGACGTTATGTAAAACAGTGGCCACTGTGTGATTCAGTTTGTTCAAAGAGTGCAGACATTCATCAGGCAGATTTATAGCCTCCTTCTAATGGAGGTTCACGCCGCCTTGTGAAGGAAAATGCTGTTTTTGCAGCTCATTCAGAGAAACACACACCACGGTGGCTGCAGTAATCCCTAATAAATATGTCGTGTCAACGTAAAACCTTTGGCAAATATCCAGTATCTGTTTTTTAGAAGAATAGGAAAAAAAGAGGGTTTTCTTACAGTATATGCTCATGTTTGTGACTAAATAGAGTGAGTCAGACAGTAGAAATTGCATGCTGACATTTCTTTTATGACACAGTTCCTAACTGTGCATGTGTGAGTGGCAGCTTCTGTCATTTACACTCATTTGTAAATACTTTATTTCTTTTTTCCTTTCCAGTATGTGAACTGGGTTAATCTGGGACTGTGCTTGTTTTTTAACGTCACATTTTGCGTAGGAAGCTAGCTCGTCATGACTGTAATTGTTGTCATACACGTGTGCTTTGCTTGTTCCCGGACGTTTTCACTAGGGGGCGCATTCAAAAACTCCAGGCCTGTTCTTATTTGTTCGACATTTTAAGGTTGGTGAAGAACAAAGTTGTTTCAGAACTCCCTATGATGCTTTAATACCTTCCATGATAGATCTTCATACTTCTTCAAACAACACAAAACACCAAGCAGGAAACTCCGGAGGTTAAAAGTGAAGCTAAAACCTGCAGTTCCCCCTTCAGCCACTAGGGGCTCCAAAACAGAGGAAATCCCCATAGACTCCCATGTTAAAAAGACCAACTTCACAGCAGAAATAAACATGTTTACAGCAGAAATAAACATGTTTACAACAGAAATAACCATGTTTACAGCCTGGTACATTTTTTTTTAAAAGTCTCATAGGTCAGGGGTACCTTCGTGACAACTGTGGGGGGAGTGAATTTTTTTTTCTAAATCCCCCATTCAGAAGTGATTTAATCTCAAAGTTCGACATCAATTAAAGTCGTGTCCTTTCGATTGACAGGTACCCAATATCCCACTGCAAGAAGGAGGAATGTAGAGCAACCATGGTTTGTTAGCTGGATAGCTCCTGTTCGCTTCGACATAGCTCGGATAGCTCTTAGCTACAGAAATTCAGAGTTTGCCAGATGTCAATCATCCACCATGACACTCACAGCCCCCCTCTCAGCTCTACCTTTTTTTGCCCACTTTTGTTTTTTCTGGGAGAGACGATACACGTGACGCTGCCAAGATGGCGAAGGTAGGAACCGCCCAGTTAACTTTAGTTCAGCTCTTCAGAAACCTTTCGGGTGATGCCACGGAGGCCTCGCCCATCTTTTATAAACAGTCTATGCACAACACTCTAAACCTTGTTGAACCTTTTGCATCAAAATACAGAAATGACAACTTTTCATTTTTGCTATAAACCACCCCCACTTTGAATTTGTTTACCAATAACACGGTTGTTGAGAAGAATCTGTAAAAACAGGCAAACCAACGTATGTCTTTCTCTTTTTGCAGCCCTGGGAGAGCGAGCGTTTTATGTTCAGGCAAAGCATGTGATGCAAAGGCTGACCTGCAGGTTGTCCGCGGGCTTAGTTGGGTCTAGAAATGTGCAGCAGATTGGGTGGGTCATTAAATACGCAGGTTCAATGCAAAGTAACCTGTGATTTTACATCATTCATTGTTGCCACTTGCCTGTTTTACTCTGCTCTGAAGCACATTTTTCAGACCAAATACAAACAATTCTACTGCGTGTATTTAATAGCGGCAGCGGTATGCTCAAAATGAGGCCATTTCTGAAGTTTTAGGTTGTGAATAAAATGACAAACATGGCAAAAATAGGGGTTGCCATTTGGTGAATTTTAAGACAGCAGTGTTATTAAAGAAACCAAGCTTGACACGTCTTCTCTTCACAACTTTCAATCATATTCTTCTAGTCGGTGAGCTTTCATTGGTCAGATGGTTCATTGTTGGAAAAAATTATGGTTTTTAACAAATGTAAAATACACAAAACAGCCATAATAAATTCATGTACAGGTGATTATTTATGCTCTGTTTGCATACAAGTACATCTGTTTCAGACATCACTGGTTTCATACTTACCTGCGGCGTTCATCCTGCAACCAGTGTAGCTAACTTAGCAACTTTATCGCTACATTCAACAAGTTTTCAGACACTATTTTCCGAAAAGCGACAAACAATATACTGATTTTCTTTGCTTTTATTGGAGGCTTTTGGAGACTGATGTGAATGCAGGTATCGCTGCACGTGCTCCTCCTGCATCCAAAAGCAGTCAGAAGAGGCTTGGTCCTTATGCAGCGGGAGGCGATTACCTCTGCTCCATGATCAGACTGAAAATGTGACATATTTAGGGTCTCAAATCGTCAATTTTGTGTCTTCTACGATGTTATTGCTTTCCACGGCATCATCCATTACAACTTTATGTACCAATTTATTTATGCAAATTAGCTAACGAAGTGTTGGTATTTTTATTGAGCCGTCAGACAAAAAAATCAAACAAAAAAATTGATTTTAAAATTGTGAAGCAAAAAAAATCCAGATTTTTTTATTGTTTTTATTTGATTTTCCCACCACTTCTATCTATCTATCTATCTATCTATCTATCTATCTATCTAGCTATCTATCTATCTAATGTTTCTAGTGGTGTCTGGGTTGTTTGTAACTGAAATATAATCCAGTTAGCTAGCCCCTTTTGACACTTATATTTTTAATTTTGAAATGCAGAGATCAGTATTGCAAACAGAGTTTGTTTTTTCTTTTTTCTTTATCTTTAGTTTTTAGCATTGAAATGATCCATAATAGTGATGAAGGGGAACTCACGTACTATTTAAAATGTATGGTTTACTAGCTACTGTTAGCAAATCTTAGCTAGAAACTGCTGTGTGACAAATATCAAGGAAGAGGTTAATCACTGTTTTGTAGTTCTGTTAATAATATTTTTTCTGAATAATTTTACCTTTAATTACAACTACCTCTGCTAACATCTTCCAAAATGGAGTCCAGTTAGCTGCCCAGTTAGCTTGTCTGATAGCAGTAGCACAGAATCTTTTCTGTGTACTAATCAAGTTATCTCTGAAATGTTCAGGCTATGCCAACAATTTAGCATACAATTAATCTTCTAAACATAAAAAAACAGAATTATACAGTAGAAATACACACAATGAGTTACTTCTGTTTGAAACTAACATTAGCAATTGGCATACACAGCTTATGGGTGCTTGAATTTCTGAAACTGCAGTTATACAGTAAATATTAGAAAACTGGATTTTATGTGCTTTCATATGCAGCAGACTTGATGGCTGTTTGTCCATGTGTTTTTTTTAAATCACACAACGTGCTGGTTTGCTCATAAACAGTTAGAAATGGTTCCTAACATGTCTGCTGGTGTTATTTTTAAACTGCTTGTTCACATTTTCATCACCTCCCTCACTTCAGCCTTTAGCCTTTTAGTGGCACATCAAACACCTGGCTGCTAACAGAGGTCTGAAATTTAGCCGGTATGCTGAAGGCTACACAGCTTTACTGCAACGCTCACTGATCTGGGAAACCTTCAGAACCAACTTCCCTCAAAGTGACCTGAAACAAGTTCCGCTGGCACAATTTCTCCGTCTGGACGGTTTATGTGATGCTCATTTCAGGCTAGATTCAAGATTTCTTCATTTGACCCACATTGGAGATATTTACTGTGTAAAGAAGCAAAAGGGAATTCACAGGAAAAAACACAGGAATAAAATAGAGATAAGAATAAATATAAATGGTAAAAAAAAAAAAAAAAAGATAAAGCACAAGAAAACAATTCAGATAATGGTTGCAATTGTAAGTATACCCATACATTGATACATAGTACAGAGAGGAGCTTGCCTGAGAATATATATATATATATATATATATATATATATATATATATATATATATATATATATATATATATATATATATATATATATATATACATATATATATATATATATATATATATATATATATATATATATATAATTGCAGCTATGCATTGTGAAGGACAGACAATGACATTCTTATAATGTATCACTGGGTCACACTGTTATTGTCAAGATGAAATGATGACATATTTTCAAGGTTTTTTTCTTTTTTTTATTCTATTATTATTATTTTATTTTATTTTTTTTTCAAGGTTAATATTTGTATTGTGCATCAATATTATGCAACCATACTTTGTATCTTATTTAGATGTCACTTAGATGTAAATGACTTTGTCTTTATTTCCATTTGTTGAAATGATCTCTTTGTTTCTGAAGAGACTGATGTGACATATTCTGCATAAAAGAGTTTTTCTTCTGTAAACAGCTGTAGAAAGTACAGTTAATGTCATGTGTTTCAGTAGATACAGATGGAAAACCTTTTGAAAACTGAAAATAAATATTTAGATGTGCTTTCTAAAGAGATGGTAAAAGTCTCGATGATGTCTGTGCTGTAAATGTAACTTAGAGTAAAATGAAGTCACATTTCTTCTAAAAAATAAAACAAACAGCTTGTAGGACTCAGTTCTGGACTGAAATGTCACGGTGAAGCTGGTGGTTTGATAAATAACACCCAACCTCATATTAAGTGGTTAAAATAACACTCAAGCATGTGTTTAATCTGTCATGGTGAAATACAGTAAAGCAGTACATTGACATGCAGTTTTTTCAGGTATTGCTACATTTACTTCAGCAGCACGTCTCGTCCTAATATTTTGCTTCATGGGAATTGTTAATGGACCCGATAATAATTCACATAGTGCACGTTGTCATAATAATCTGGATTTTTACACTCACAGTCGCATCGGATGCCTCACTGCAAAAAGCCGGCATGTCACACCCACGAAGGTTTTATGCATCATCGATATTATTAATCATCCAGAACGTCGTGAGCAACACGGTGACACAGGACTGAGATTTATAAACTTCATATGATTCTACCAACCTGAAAAGATAATTAAATGTAATATGCTGTCTAATGAAGGAGTTTTTCATGCTTCTGTTAAACATGTACACCCCCAGCGGCACTAGGCTGGAGGGGGGTGGGGGTCTTGTCTCTACTTGTATGGAATGGAAGGTGAACTTGAGTCATTGACTCATTGGTACTGATCAATAATTCAACCAATCCTTCACAGATATCTTCTGAGCAGTGAAGCAGTAAGTCTGACACATCGCTCCTTAAAGCCTCGCTAAGGGATCACTTTACCTTAAAAAAAGGTAAAGTGATTTACCTGTTTTTTTTCCCTCAGAATGTTCAAATAAATATTCTATAGACCTCCCATTAAAACAATACCTGAGAAACTTTATTTATTTATTTATTTTTTGTCTTGTCCAGTATTTAAGCAGGCAGAATGATTTTCTGGATGCTGTGTTCTGCTGGATAAATTTACTTTGCCAAGGGAAGCATCATAGATATAATGGTCCCCTTGATAATCTGGGTTCTTATTTTATTTTTCTGTTTATTTTGCATAATTTTTTATATTACAAATTTTGTATTGCTGGACCGGACCAGAGAGGATAAAAGAGGGACAGAAAGAGAATGGAGAAGAAGAGAAGACAGAAAAACACCTCATAGAGAGAAAAAGAGCGAGAGAAGGAGGAGAAACTTTCTTTCTTTAGCAGAGATCTAGTTTCTACTGTCATATTTAACCAGTGACACCACCTGAATGAAGCCACAATTCTCCACGTTTAGCTTCTGAATTTGTCCTGACTCAAAAACAAATCAAACATTATGATCAGATATTCAGATTTGTGTTGGAAGAATCATTCCCCTCTCAGCTGAAATCATTATTCCAGTTCTATAGATCAGTGTCGGTGTGTATTATACTGTCTCAACAAAGCAGGATAAAGACTACACACACAGTTTTTTGCATCTAAAACCGTGTGTGTAGCAGAAGCTTATGAAGCCATCAGAAAGCACAAAAGACATGCATTTATAATCGATATAATATGAAGGTAGAGCTGAATAAAATAAAACGAGGCAACCAGAAGCAGAAAAAGAAAAAAAAATGTTTTGACTTAAGGATTCATTGAAAAAAAGAAGACAAATCTGAATTTGTGGGTCCTAATCTTTCGCTCCAAGCACAGCACTGCTAAGCTCTGGTTTGGGATGACAGGTCCCCCACCTGGACAAGCTTGGACAATGTCTCTGCTGTGTCTCATTTCTGTGGGAACAGTGCTGCACAGACAGCTAATCACGTCCGGAACCAAAGGCACCTGCCCTATCTGCCTCTACATTTGGTCGGGAATCTTTAAAGAGGCTAAACCTCACTTTCATGCTTGTCTTTTATTCACGGTAAGTGCTTATCGAAAGCGAGCTGTTGCCACTGCCCCATCTTCCCTCCCACAAGCTCTGAGAATGCTTGACGTAAGTACAGCCAATCTGGGTAAATGCGAATCTCTCCTTGCTGTCACTGCTGGCATATTATGCCCCTGAGGGAACATTCTTTTCATAATATCATAAGCTGCTTAGCGGTGTGCTTCTATTTAAGGCATACATATTAATAGCTATAAGGAAATCATATTTGAACTGTTCCCTGCAATCAATGTCTTTGGGTTTGCTGTTATACTTTGTATAAGAAGGTGCTAATAACTTGAAGGCATTTACACTGGGCAATCTAATCCCTTTGTATGATAAAGACTCGTCTTGGCAGGAGAGTGTGCCAGATCATAGGACAAGGTGCTGCGGAGGTTTAGTCCCTCAAATCACAACCCTGCTCTTTTATTTCCCTCCTCTTTTCATACAAGCAATATGAGACCCAGCAGCCCAAGTTGCTGCTCAGATGCACAAAGTTGTGCGATGACAGCTAATTTAACCCTTTCCTGCAGCAGGCAGGGGAAATTAATGCGGCCTTGTCGTGGCCTCCTTCATGCTTACAGCAGATTAGATGGTGTTAAATGAGCATTTGCAGGAAATTAAAGGAAACAAGGTGCAGTTTTAAGATAGGGGTTGCAGCTAGTAAACATTTTAAATAATCTCTGTAATATAAGAGTGAGATTGTTAAATACATTTATATTAGAAAATAGTCAAATATGCCTTGTTATGTCCTATAATAGAGACGATTCTAATTCGATATGTTATTATTATTTTTACTGGCACATTATCAGCTATAAGTCCTCACAGTCTACACAGTTTTGCACTATTTTATGACAACTTTTAGCTGCTGGCTGGTTTTAATAAATAGATATTTGCTAAATCTGACCTGCAGGAATCAAGGCTCAGTTTAAAAACGTCTGGTGTTTACTCACCTCAGTAACTCTACATTTACTGCAATATGTAGGAAAATTCTTGGCTAATCATATGTTTCATGAGGCTTAATAACTCATTTCACCATGTTTGGATCTCTGTGTAAATGCATTAAAACATGTTGTGGTTGAGGTGGAAATAAGGACAAAAATCACCCAAAAATGTGAAGAAAAACTTTCCAAATGGTGAACAAAAGATTTTTTTAGATATGCAAGGCTGTTTTATTGGCAGAAGTCACGATTCCCAGTCATCCGTGCAGAAGAAAGAAGCCTGTACATGACGGTCCCCCCTCATCCAGCAGGGTGTGCTGCCGGCTCACAGCGCTTCCAGCCGGAGAGGGGAGGAAGAATCTGGCGCCGGTTGCTGGGGCACAGCTCTGTGAGCCCAGATGAGTGCTTCAATTGTAGGGGATATTTCCCTCTAAGCCTGTGGTTGACAGCAACACAGTGCACTTATTTAAAGCAATTTCAAACATGTCTTGTCTGACAAGTTTTAAATCCTACTTAACACCCCGTAACAGCCACGAGTTTACTGTCAGAATTAAAAGAAGAGAATTCTCAAAGGCAGAGAAATGATCACTTTCATTTTGTTCGCCACCGTTGTTTATAAAGGACATGGCAGGGATGTTTACCCAGGGATGAATATATTATTACCATTTTGCTGCACAGTGTTTTTCATGCAGGAGAAAAGGCTCTTTAAAAGTTTAACTTATATATTTTAATTGCTGCCATTACAGCTGAAGGACTGAATGAGCCTGAGCAGCTTGCAGAAAACCTCTTAAATGCCTTTTAATAAATGATAAATATGAAAAAAGACATGCATGATACTCAGAGTATTTTCTTCTCTCTTTGTCTCCTTGTTCCTTTGAAAAGCCTGAATTCAGATGCAGCCAAACACCTTTCTGAAGCTCCTTCTCTCTCTTTTTTTTTTTTAGCTAATTGTCAGTATTTCGTTGTGCTCCATCTGCTTCGGTTCTCACCTTTCTGACTTTTCTCCAGTTTCCAGCCCACAAAGCATTTTATTTCCATTAAGACATAAGGGAACAGATCTAGGCCTGCCTCAGCAGCGGCTCATGCCCGCAGAGATGAGCTTTTCCTGCTCAGATTCCACAATCTTTATCAGTCCAAAAAGAAAAAAAACCCCAACAAAATACAAATCAACAAATGTAACAATCTTCCTCCTGTCCTCGTTGTGATTGCATGTTAGGGACTGAGGTGATAAGCACACTGGTACGTGTTGTTGCTGTGTGAAAGACACCCTTTATCGGCTCATACCACTGACTTGTGCTTAGTCTAGTCAGCCGGAGAAATATGACGGAAATCTGATATGGGTACGGTCCCATCTTAACATCAGCGCAAGTGCACGCCTAGCGAGCTGATGTTTACGCTTCCCAGGCCTTGTGTTCACAAGGAAACAATGTCAATATGGTGTCAGGGGGAGCATCTTTCCAACGAGAGGGAGTCTTCTGACCTGTGCAGCGAGCTTTTAAATCTGTGGACAGCCGTCTTGTTTGGACACATAAGCTTGAATAGTTGCCTGTTTAAGCAGATTGGTCCTTCTCTGGATGTTTAATCATATAAAATATGCTTACAAAGGCCTGCATGTAGGTGTTCACGGCTTGTTGAGCGAGTCTGGGAATGTGAAAACCCCGCAGGATGACAGATGCACTGAGCATCTGTAATTACAGATGTGATGATGGTCATCTGGGTGACCAGTCCAGGGTGTTCCTGCCTGACTGCTGGGATAGGCTCCAGCTCCCCGCGACCCTTATGAACGGTGCTCATCAGCAGGATTACTACACACCTCTTAGCTTTAGCAAGTCACAGCTAAAAGCAGGATTTTGTGAACTAAAACACACGTTTCTAGAGGTATTGTTTTAAAAAAAAAAAAACCCTGCTTCATATGTTTGTGCCTCATTGTTTTCTCTCCCTCTTCTGATAACTTCTGAAGGTTATCTCACCTCCATATCTTCTGAGGAGGGGGTCTTTGCACCTCTGTCCACCTGTTTTGTGTCGTCTCCTTGAGCACCTTTTCGTTTATCCGGCTCTTTCGAGGTTTGCCAAAAAAAAAGAAGAAAGAAAAAAGTCGACTAAGGGGGTCTGAGAGAAAGAGCCAACAAAGACATTTGTTTCCAGCTATATTGCCACCATCAGCAGCAACATCTTGCTTGTTAGCTGTGCAGAGCGAATGAGAATGTGGATAGGGGTATTTGGAGGTGGAAGAAAGAAGATGCTATCCAGGCTAAATGAGGGAAGATTCACACAGTATAATGAAGGCTGGACCCATGGCTTCACAGCTGATGTGTATCTAAAAAGGCCTGGCAAATACTGTTTCGGAACAGAAGGCTTTATCTGCAGATATACATATCCCCTGCAACTACTGCCCCCCACATGAGGGCCAGAGCTATCTTCTGCATCACCTCTATCCTTCCTCCTCTTTTTTTATCTAAAAGGGGGGAAAAAAATGTGAGACTCGGTTTAACTCTTTCAGATTTTGAGCAAAATTCTTGTAGCTAGATGAAGATTTGACAGAGTGGATCTAAAGTTGATTCGTAGAGAAAAACATGAAACATCACCAAAAATGCAGAGAGATGTAAGCAGCATCTCCACCAATAAAGTAAGTAAAGTAATTGTGTTTGTAGACATACATACACACAAATGTATTCATCCCCTTTCATTAAAGAAAAGGCTGAATTTACAGCAGTCAGTCATATAACTGGAGACTTAAAAACAATAACTACTACGACTTTTAGGACGACTGTATGTATGCAGTGGTCCCTCAAGAAGCGGGGATTCTCTCAAATTTTGTTTTTTTTCTAAAAAAAAGACAAAAAGAAAGAAAAAGTAGCTCAGAAAAGCACTGCTTCAGCCTCATGGACATAAATACATTTATCTTTATTATGCATATGACCAGGCTAAAGCTAACGGAGCTAACTGCACCAGCAGGCATGGGGATTGTTGGGATGTTTTAACTGTAAAAGCAGCTTCACAGGTAGGTTTAGGTGTGGATATGGGGGGGGAGGTTGTTAACAGAGAAGATAAAACTAAACATTCTTTTAATGTTACTCACTAAAAGACCACCAAAAGGATGCTAGACTTGTTAATGCTCCTTTTGTCACTGAACGGTCTGAAACATTACTAAATATAGCACCAATGTGGCTTAGTTAGCTGCCGCGGTACCGTGTGCATCAGTGTGATCGGCGTACCAGCAACGTGGGCTCTAACGCAGGTCCTGCAATTAAAATGCATAATTTTTTAAAATGTATTAATGTTTCTGTAATTAATTCATTGTAATTAACGCGTTAAAGTCTTGCCCACAGTTTTTTTTCTTTCATTTGTTCAAAATAAAAAAGTAAACTAATTGATTATGAATGAATGAATGAATGAAAATACTTTATTAATGCCCAAAGGGAATTCCGATAATTATGACAGATAATACACACTCACAGGCCTCTATTTACAGAAATGCCTTAATTCTTGGTGTCATACAGTGTCTATAAACAGCATTCCTCCCCCTGCAATGTTTTTACTCTTTTATTGCTTTTGTAAATCAGTCATGTGATTCATAATTTGGCTTCTATGACAAAAAAAGTAAATAACGTTCTTTAATATCAAATTGAAAACTTATTTCTACATAGTAGTGACAGTTAAAAAAAATATGCAACGTAAAATGAGCGATTGGATGAATATTCACCCCCTTTAATGTGACACCCTAAATTCTACAAACATTCAGTCAGCTGCTACGAGTCTCACAGTTAGTCGGACGGAGGTCAACTGAGTGCAATGACTGTGTCTCAGATGACTGCAGGATAAATCATCACCTGTGTTTGGAAGATCCATCTTCATTAGTATTCCTGCTTATCACTAAAACACCAAGATAAAAGACTGGAAGAAAATCAGGATCATCATCGAGAAGTCAAAAGGCCTTCACACACCTACTCTGAATATTTCATAACAATAATTTCACTGCAATATTTTCCATCGGATCAGAGTAAAATCATTGTGAGCGTCCACATCAGTAACAAAATTCCTTTCAGCAGTGTTAGTTTTATGGTTTTGAAGTGAGGTTGATTTTTTTTTTTTTTTAAATATTGGTATCCAATAGATATCTAATCGACCAATCAGAGTAGGCGTGTTAACTGAACGATCAGTGGTTGCGAGTTTTGCAGGCGTCACTTTCGATGCCGTTTCATTCAGACTTTGTATCTTCATGGCCGAACGTCTGGCGAGCAGCTAGCTGCTGAAGCAAATCCTCCAGCTGCCCCATGGACGTCCTAAAGTCCGTCCTGAAGTGGTCGTGGTCCCGCTTCAGATCCTGGATTAAACGATGAAAATCCCCAAGTTCTCCTCTCTTCTCTAAAACAGGTTGAACCCGGCGCTGCTTTGTTTACTTTCATCACCACATTGTTGTTGTGGCTTTATGTGGAATAAACCTTCTAAGTTTGTTGTTGAATTTTCATAATTTTCTCACAGATTTGCAGCAATTTTTCTGTTTATAAACAGAAAAGTCGATAATCCACCTCTGAATTATTTACAATTTTGTGTTGTTTATTCGCGTCTGTCTCAGTGTGTGAGGCCTAAAGCCAGAGGATGGATACAAAAACATTTCTAAGGCATTGAACACACCTTGGAGCTCAGTGAAATCCATCATTCAGACGTGGAAGGAACATGGCACATGTGTAAATCTGCCAAGACCAGGCCGTCCCCACAAACTGAGTGATCGTGCAGGAAGAAGACTGGTGAGAGCGCCCACCAGGACAACTATGACAAACCTGAGGAAGTTACAAGCTTCAGCAGCTGAGATGGGAGAGACTCTGCATCTTCACCAGTAAAAGCTTTTGGGGAGGGGGGCAACAGGAAAGCCACTGTTGAAGAAAACTCATGAAATCTCAACACGATTTTGCCAAAGGACATGTCCATGGTCAAGCGGAAGAAGGTCCTTTGGTCTGATGAGACCAAAATGGAGTTTTTTGGCCCTCAGACAAAGCGCTATGTTTAGTGGACACAAAACACACAATCCTTACTGTGAAGCACGGTGGCAGAAGCATCATGGTGTGGGGATGCTTCTCAGCAGCAGGAAGGCTGGAAGGCTTGTAAAAGTATATGGTAGGTGAATGCAGCAAAATGAAGGGAGACAATCTGATGCCATCTGCTGGAGGACTGCAGCTGGGAATAAGATTTATTTTACTGTAAGACAGTGACGAAAAGCATCCAGCTAAATGAGACGACAAGATGGATGTTCTGGAGTGGCCAAGTCAAGGCCCAGATCTAAGTCAGATACAGAATTTGTAGTTGGACTTGTCAGGTTGCGTGGGGACCCGATGGAAGAATGGAGCAAACTTACAGAGTCCAGATGTGCAATAAGTCCAGCTGTCCACTAAGCTGTGATTACAACTAAAGGCTACTTGATACCAAGTTGCAGGGGGTGAATATTTATTTTTCTCCACATTAACGTGCAACATCATACAGTTCCACCTCATCATGATGAGAATCTCCCGTTCCACCTCATCATGATGAGAATCTCCCGTTCCACCTCATCATGATGAGAATCTCCCGTTCCACCTCATCATGATGAGAATCTCCCGTTCCACCTCATCACCATGAGAATCTCCCGTTCCACCACATCATGATGAGAATCTCCTGTTCCACCTCATCACCATGAGAATCTCCCGTTCCACCTCATCATGATGAGAATCTCCCGTTCCACCTCATCACCATGAGAATCTCCTGTTCCACCTCATCATGATGAGAATCTCCCGTTCCACCTCATCATAATGAGAATCTCCCGTTCCACCTCATCACCATGAGAATCTCCCGTTCCACCTCATCATGATGAGAATCTCCCGTTCCACCTCATCATGATGAGAATCTCCCATTCCACCTCATCACCATGAGAATCTCCTGTTCCACCTCATCATGATGAGAATCTCCCGTTCCACCACATCATGATGAGAATCTCCCGTTCCACCTCATCATGATGAGAATCTCCTGTTCCACCTCATCACCATGAGAATCTCCCGTTCCACCTCATCATGATGAGAATCTCCCGTTCCACCTCATCACCATGAGAATCTCCTGTTCCACCTCATCATGATGAGAATCTCCCGTTCCACCTCATCATAATGAGAATCTCCCGTTCCACCTCATCACCATGAGAATCTCCCGTTCCACCTCATCACCATGAGAATCTCCTGTTCCACCTCATCATGATGAGAATCTCCCGTTCCACCACATCATGATGAGAATCTCCCGTTCCACCTCATCACCATGAGAATCTCCCGTTCCACCTCATCATGATGAGAATCTCCCGTTCCACCTCATCATGATGAGAATCTCCCGTTCCACCTCATCACCATGAGAATCTCCCGTTCCACCTCATCACCATGAGAATCTCCCGTTCCACCTCATCATGATGAGAATCTCCCGTTCCACCTCATCATGATGAGAATCTCCCGTTCCACCTCATCACCATGAGAATCTCCCGTTCCACCTCATCACCATGAGAATCTCCCGTTCCACCTCATCATGATGAGAATCTCCCGTTCCACCTCATCACCATGAGATCTCCCGTTCCACCTCATCACCATGAGAATCTCCCGTTCCACCTCATCACCATGAGAATCTCCTGTTCCACCTCATCATGATGATAATCTCCCGTTCCACCTCATCACCATGAGAATCTCCCGTTCCACCTCATCACCATGAGAATCTCCCATTCCATCTCATCATGATGAGAATCTCCCGTTCCACCACATCATGATGAGAATCTCCCGTTCCACCTCATCACCATGAGAATCTCCTGTTCCACCTCATCATGATGATAATCTCCCGTTCCACCTCATCACCATGAGAATCTCCCGTTCCACCTCATCACCATGAGAATCTCCCGTTCCACCTCATCACCATGAGAATCTCCTGTTCCACCTCATCATGATGATAATCTCCCGTTCCACCTCATCACCATGAGAATCTCCCGTTCCACCTCATCACCATGAGAATCTCCCATTCCATCTCATCATGATGAGAATCTCCCGTTCCACCACATCATGATGAGAATCTCCCGTTCCACCTCATCACCATGAGAATCTCCTGTTCCACCTCATCATGATGATAATCTCCCGTTCCACCTCATCACCATGAGAATCTCCCGTTCCACCTCATCACCATGAGAATCTCCCATTCCATCTCATCATGATGAGAATCTCCCGTTCCACCACATCATGATGAGAATCTCCCGTTCCACCTCATCACCATGAGAATCTCCCGTTCCACCTCATCACCATGAGAATCTCCCGTTCCACCACATCATGATGAGAATCTCCCGTTCCACCACATCATGATGAGAATCTCCCGTTCCACCTCATCATGATGAGAATCTCCCGTTCCACCTCATCACCATGAGAATCTCCCGTTCCACCTCATCACCATGAGAATCTCCCGTTCCACCTCATCATGATGAGAATCTCCCGTTCCACCTCATCACCATGAGATCTCCCGTTCCACCTCATCACCATGAGAATCTCCCGTTCCACCTCATCACCATGAGAATCTCCTGTTCCACCTCATCATGATGATAATCTCCCGTTCCACCTCATCACCATGAGAATCTCCCGTTCCACCTCATCACCATGAGAATCTCCCATTCCATCTCATCATGATGAGAATCTCCCGTTCCACCACATCATGATGATAATCTCCCGTTCCACCACATCATGATGAGAATCTCCCGTTCCACCTCATCACCATGAGAATCTCCCGTTCCACCTCATCATGATGAGAATCTCCCGTTCCACCTCATCATGATGAGAATCTCCCGTTCCACCTCATCACCATGAGAATCTCCCGTTCCACCTCATCACCATGAGAATCTCCCGTTCCACCTCATCATGATGAGAATCTCCCGTTCCACCTCATCATGATGAGAATCTCCCGTTCCACCTCATCACCATGAGAATCTCCCGTTCCACCTCATCATGATGAGAATCTCCCGTCCCACCTCATCATGATGAGAATCTCCCGTTCCACCTCATCACCATGAGAATCTCCCATTCCATCTCATCATGATGAGAATCTCCCGTTCCACCACATCATGATGAGAATCTCCCGTTCCACCTCATCACCATGAGATCTCCCGTTCCACCTCATCACCATGAGAATCTCCCGTTCCACCTCATCACCATGAGAATCTCCCGTTCCACCTCATCATGATGAGAATCTCCCGTTCCACCTCATCATGATGAGAATCTCCCGTTCCACCTCATCACCATGAGAATCTCCCGTTCCACCTCATCATGATGAGAATCTCCCGTTCCACCTCATCACCATGAGAATCTCCTGTTCCACCTCATCATGATGATAATCTCCCGTTCCACCTCATCACCATGAGAATCTCCCGTTCCACCTCATCACCATGAGAATCTCCCGTTCCACCTCATCACCATGAGAATCTCCTGTTCCACCTCATCATGATGATAATCTCCCGTTCCACCTCATCACCATGAGATCTCCCGTTCCACCTCATCACCATGAGAATCTCCCGTTCCACCTCATCACCATGAGAATCTCCTGTTCCACCTCATCATGATGATAATCTCCCGTTCCACCTCATCACCATGAGAATCTCCCGTTCCACCTCATCACCATGAGAATCTCCCATTCCATCTCATCATGATGAGAATCTCCCGTTCCACCACATCATGATGAGAATCTCCCGTTCCACCTCATCACCATGAGAATCTCCCGTTCCACCTCATCACCATGAGAATCTCCCGTTCCACCACATCATGATGAGAATCTCCCGTTCCACCACATCATGATGAGAATCTCCCGTTCCACCTCATCATGATGAGAATCTCCCGTTCCACCTCATCACCATGAGAATCTCCCGTTCCACCTCATCACCATGAGAATCTCCCGTTCCACCTCATCATGATGAGAATCTCCCGTTCCACCTCATCACCATGAGATCTCCCGTTCCACCTCATCACCATGAGAATCTCCCGTTCCACCTCATCACCATGAGAATCTCCTGTTCCACCTCATCATGATGATAATCTCCCGTTCCACCTCATCACCATGAGAATCTCCCGTTCCACCTCATCACCATGAGAATCTCCCATTCCATCTCATCATGATGAGAATCTCCCGTTCCACCACATCATGATGAGAATCTCCCGTTCCACCTCATCACCATGAGATCTCCTGTTCCACCTCATCACCATGAGAATCTCCCGTTCCACCTCATCACCATGAGAATCTCCCGTTCCACCACATCATGATGAGAATCTCCCGTTCCACCACATCATGATGAGAATCTCCCGTTCCACCACATCATGATGAGAATCTCCCGTTCTACCTCATCATGATGAGAATCTCCCGTTCCACCTCATCACCATGAGAATCTCCCGTTCCACCTCATCACCATGAGAATCTCCCATTCCACCTCATCACCATGAGAATCTCCCGTTCCACCTCATCACCATGAGAATCTCCCGTTCCACCTCATCCCAAAGCTGCTCTGTTGGATGTAGATCTGGTGACTGTGGCCATCTGCTTCCAGGCAGGACGTGTTGTGTGTTCAGAGATGATTTTCTGCAGATCTTGGTTGGAACCAGAGGAATGTCTTTTTTTTTAAAGCTTTTGGTAGAGGACTGTTTTATATATCCGGTCCTGGCACCTTCACTCATCACAGGTATTCTTATTTAACTTTAATTTTATTGCATTTTTACGATAAACATAAATGAATGTTTGAAACCCTGGAGAAGGTTGTGTGTGAAATTTCCAGTAGAGCTGCAGTTTCTGAAATACATGTCACGTTCAAAGTCACTTAAATCTTCTTTCTTCCTCATTCTGATGCTCAGTTTTAACTTCAGCAAGTCATCTTTATCATGTCTACATGACTAGATGGTCCTGCCATGTGATTGGCTGGTTAGATATTTATATTAATTAGTACTTGAACATGTAAATTTCAAGCATGTTTATATTTTTTTTTCATTTAAAGAGTTCAGAAATAAGAAATACTTTAGTTGCTTTTTGTAATTAGCTGTGAACGATGTGATCGTGTTAAATCAACTATGTGTGGCAGAACTGTGATAACATTAAATTCTTTTCAGTTTAATGGATTAATAATATTATAATATGACCAAACTTGTACTTTACATCAGACTGAATTCACAGTAATGTTTACTAGATTTAGTTATGAGTTTTTCCACATGCACAAACCAAATAAATCATGTAATGGGACCAAACAGCTCTGTCGCTTTATGAAAAGCATTGATTAGTCTCATGGAGAAAACAGACTTTTAAACTTTCCGACAGAACACAGAAATTACTCTGAAGCAATGGAAAACTTTCATGATGTCCAATGACATAAAGATGAAATGAAGGACTTTCAGATGTTTTGACAAGCAGCTCGGTGGAGCTCCAGAAGCCTGAAAACCAGCTCTGCAGGTACATGTGGAAAGTGACAAATAATGAGGAACACCAACCAATCCCCATTAGACCTACCGGATACCTAAACCTTCAGTAACACGGAGGCAAACCTCTGTCATCCACCGCACCTCGGCCCTGTCTTAGATGGTGCATCCTCTAAAGAAAAAGGTTGTTTCCGTTTCTCCTGCCACTGCAACTGAGCTGTTGCCAAAGAGGTGAGAAAAGGAGTAGGAAAAAGGTCAGCTGGATGTGAAGCTCCTATTATCAGCAATCTTCCCCAGCCTCCATAAGCAGCTTGTTTCTAAGCTGCAACCTAGCCAAGCATGAAGAGAATATAATTTCAGTCAATCTCCTGCTAGCATGGGTGCACAGAAAGCCATTGTAAGGCCAGCAAAATAGTCACAATAGAGTCACCGGGCTTACTGATAAAGATCTGCATGGGTAATGCCAGGGCAGCAATGAAGGCAATTTTACCTCCTCACATTTAAGTCCCTCACTCTGACCACTGTCCCTTGGCTAAGAAAGAGACGGGTGGCAGGTTTCATTGTATGTAATTATGAGCGCTGAGGCCCAGTAAATTATCAGGCTCTTCTTCACGCTGTAGCGGGAAATTATGCTGAGCTTTGCTTGTTTCACAGACTCGCTGTTTTTTGCTCTTTAAAAGGGCCGGTTCGAGTACAAAGGTCCTTTAAATATCTGTCAGATCAGTCTCTGGAAAATCAACTTGTACTGATAGTAATTTTTACTTTCATGGTAATCTGCTCCAGCCGTTCAGGTACAATAAGATTTGGTCCTTTCGCTCACATTTCAGTAGGAATCATACTCTGGAATGGATCTTTGAAACTAAAACATCTAACAGACACAAACATTAATTTAATTGTTATAGAACTGATCTCAAACCTGTTTGTTGACCCATTTATTTGAGTTTATTAAAGCAGATAAACATGCAGAATCTGCAGGATGACTTTGGACCAGAGTTAGACTTCCCCGATCCACAAACGCACCCGACTGAACTGCTCACGCTCCGCTGTGCTGCTCAGTTAATTTCCTAACGTTCTCCACCTTTCTGTCACCAAGCAGAAACCAGGTTGGAAAGGATTCATGTGTGGAACCAAACCACTGATCTGAGTGAGAAGAACATGACAAATCTGCTTTCTGTAAGCAACTTTGTCATGAATCATCATGATACATATTTTCATAGGAGAACATTTATTAAAGCAGCTTTATGAATGTCTGAAACAAACCAAGTGCAAATGCTGAGTCATGTTTTCAGATGTTTTCATCAGTTGTGATCAGACCACATCACTCATGACAAAGTCAGGTTATGAAGCATCAGACACATAATAGCTCCATGTTCAATCCCCATGACAGCAAAATGAAATCTGATCGTTCATCTGATAGTAAAACAAACAAAAACATGTTGAGCTTGTGAGTTTTTCGTCCTCGGCCTGGCGGCAGGGAAGAGGATTGTTCCAGAAGCTCTACAGAGCCCTTTAACACAACCTTTGCAGACAGGACTGAGGCTGGAAAAGAGAGGAATTAAATCCTGCAGTCTTTTCCTAACATCAGAACTTGATGAAAACAGGACTTTAAGGGAAGACGGTGCAGATTTAGGATAAGATAACTACATAGCCTGTCTGGTGACACTGATAGAAAATATATTGATCTGTGGCTGCAGATTAATAATACAGTGGAACAAGATCATAAACTGTTAGTTGTGCCTGGAAATTTATGGCTACAGCATGCATGTAAAATTAATTTGATCTTATTTTAATCTCAGAGCTTGGTCCACATTGCTGGTAGTAAGTCGGATTCGTTTCCGGTGAGGGTTGGACTCCGCCAAGGCTGCCCTTTATCACCGATTCTGTTCATAACTTATATGGACAGAATTTCTAGGCGCAGCCGAGGTGTTGAGGGGATCCGACTTGGTGGCCTCAGGATTGGGTCCCTGCTTTTTGCGGATGACGTGGTCCTGTTGGCTTCATCTGGTCGTGATCTCCAGCTCTCGCTTGAGCGATTCGCGGCCGAGTGTGAAGCGCCTGGGATGAGAATCAGCACCTCAAAATCTGAGACCATGGTCCTCAGCCGGAAGAGTGAGGATTGCCCTCTCCGGGTCGGGAGTCAGGTCCTGCCTCAAGTGGAGGAGTTTAAATATCTCAGGGTCTTGTTCACGAGTGAGGGAAGGATGGAGTGAGATCGACAGACGGATCGGTGCAGCGTCTGCAGTAATGCGGACTCTGCGCCGGTCTGTCGTGGTGAAGAAGGAGCTGAGCCAGAAGGTGAAGCTCTCAATTTACCAGTCGATCTACGTTCCTACCCTCACCTATGGTCATGAGCTGTGGGTCGTGACCGAAAGAACCAGATCTCGTATACAGGCGGCTGAAATGGGTTTCCTCCACAGGGTGGCCGGGCTCTCCCTTAGAGATAGGGTGAGGAGCTCAGTCATCCGGGAGGAGATCAGAGTAGAGCCGCTGCTCCTCCGCATCGAGAGGAACCAGTTGAGGTGGCTCGGGCATCTGGTCAGGATGCCTCCTGGACGCCTCCCTGGTGAGGTGTTCCAGGCACATCCCTCTGGGAGGAGACCCCGGGGAAGACCCAGGACACGCTGGAGGGATTACATCTCTCGGCTGGCCTGGGAACGCCTCGGGATCCCCCCCGCAGAGTTGGCAAATGTGGCTGGGGAGAGGGAAGTCTGGGCTTCCCTGCTTACGCTGCTGCCCCCACGACCTGACCCCGGATATGCGCCAGAAAATGGATGGATAATTTTAATTTGTGGAGTATATCGAGTGTACAGAGTTCACCTAAAGGGACAGTCTGACACAAAACAGAAAACGTGATGGGCCATCGGGGGTCCGGTAAGACGGGGATTGTAGAAGCTCTGGATCTGTTGTACCTGAGATCAGTTCATTCCAGAAAGAGTTCTTCTAACCTGAGTCTGTTACCATGGTAATCAACAACTCAACTCAGCCTCAACTGAAACAATGTGCTATGCATCAATAGACAAAGAAACAGAGGAAAAAAATAGTAAAACAATCAACAGGGAAATAAATACAGGCGATCCTCAGTTTACGAACGAGTTTCCATTACTACCGCTGCAACGTCACCCGAAATTCCATGTAAGTCAGATTTTTATTCTTTATATACCCCATACTGCCCCCTGGATAACTAAATAACTATCTAATTACTTCTATTATACATCATAACAATAGAAACACAGTGCAGAGGCGTAGTCTCAGCCTCCATGTCACGCTTCGCAAGAGCTTATCTGGACCCTCGTAACTTTGAAACTTGCTCTATTTTTTTTTTTTTTTTTTTTGATTTACATTTATTTAAAGAGCGTCATGAAGCCGAAACAATGTAAGTCGAGAACCGCATAATCCAAGGACCGCCTGTAATAAAATTATTATTGTTTTTAGAACTGTTTAATCCTTTAAAGCCCGGCCAATGAAAAAAAGGTCTACTGATCTGGAGCTGAAAACTCAGAGTTCCTTCAGCCTGAGTTAATCCTGAGTTTCTTTTTAAACCTAATTATTTGAACTTTTTTTCTGGAAAAGGCCACTTGTATGCCATTCAGCAGTGCCGCCAACACTTCCCCAAAACCAACCAATCAGATAGCTGAAGTTAGCCAACAGCATGGAAACCCTGAAGGGCCAAGAATCCTAGTGGAAAACCCTGAAACAACAACTGTATAGCCATATCTGTGGAGCTTAATCACAGTCATAATTAATGTAACAGACACTTCATTCAGGTGTTTGAGGTTTAAAACAAATACAGCTTCTAGAAATGGTCCAATAACAGCTGCAGCAAGAATCCAAACACACATAACACCAGTCATGTGGATGTGCAAACTGCAGCTGCTCCAGGTACAAAACACTTTGCACACTTAGATGTAATCATGTTAGTTTCACTAAAGCTGCAGTAAAGTGTTCAGATTGTTTTATTAAGACAGAAGACCTGACAAGTTCAGTCACAACCGTCTCTTGTGTTTACAGACATGAATTTATGTTTATCTAGAAAAAAAGAAAACAAATTAATGTAAAATAAGGACAGCAGTCTGTGAACTGTGCCAGGACTGGATATAAAAAGAGCATCTAGCACAAGTTGGTTTTGTTTAAACACTTAGTTAAACAGATGGAACGGGAGATTCTCATGGTGATGAGGTGGAACGGGAGATTCTCATCATGATGAGGTGGAACGGGAGATTCTCATGGTGATGAGGTGGAATGGGAGATTCTCATCATGATGAGGTGGAACGGGAGATTCTCATCATGATGAGGTGGAACGGGAGATTCTCATGGTGATGAGGTGGAACGGAAGATTCTCATCATGATGAGGTGGAATGGGAGATTCTCATCGTGATGAGGTGGAACGGGAGATTCTCATCATGATGAGGTGGAACAGGAGATTCTCAATGTGATGAGGTGGAACGGGAGATTCTCATCATGATGAGGTGGAATGGGAGATTCTCATCATGATGAGGTGGAACGGGAGATTCTCATGGTGATGAGGTGGAACGGGAGATTCTCATCATGATGAGGTGGAACGGGAGATTCTCATCATGATGAGGTGGAACGGGAGATTCTCATGGTGATGAGGTGGAACGGAAGATTCTCATCATGATGAGGTGGAACGAGAGATTCTCATCATGATGAGGTGGAACGGGAGATTCTCATCATGATGAGGTGGAACGGGAGATTCTCATGGTGATGAGGTGGAACGGGAGATCTCATGGTGATGAGGTGGAACGGGAGATTCTCATCATGATGTGGTGGAACGGGAGATTCTCATCATGATGAGATGGAATGGGAGATTCTCATCATGATGAGGTGGAACGGGAGATTCTCATCATGATGAGGTGGAACGGGAGATTCTCAATGTGATGAGGTGGAACGGGAGATTCTCATCATGATGAGGTGGAACGGGAGATTCTCATGGTGATGAGGTGGAACGGGAGATTCTCATCATGATGAGGTGGAACGGGAGATTCTCATCATGATGAGGTGGAACGGGAGATTCTCATCATGATGTGGTGGAACGGGAGATTCTCATCATGATGAGGTGGAACGGGAGATTCTCATCATGATGAGGTGGAACGGGAGATTCTCATGGTGATGAGGTGGAACGGGAGATCTCATGGTGATGAGGTGGAACGGGAGATTCTCATCATGATGTGGTGGAACGGGAGATTCTCATGGTGATGAGGTGGAACGGGAGATTCTCATCATGATGAGGTGGAACGGGAGATTCTCATCATGATGAGGTGGAACGGGAGATTCTCATCATGATGTGGTGGAACGGGAGATTCTCATCATGATGAGGTGGAACGAGAGATTCTCATCATGATGAGGTGGAACGGGAGATTCTCATCATGATGAGGTGGAACGGGAGATTCTCATCATGATGAGGTGGAACGGGAGATTCTCATGGTGATGAGGTGGAACGGGAGATCTCATGGTGATGAGGTGGAACGGGAGATTCTCATCATGATGAGGTGGAACGGGAGATTCTCATCATGATGTGGTGGAACGGGAGATTCTCATCATGATGAGGTGGAACGAGAGATTCTCATCATGATGAGGTGGAACGGGAGATTCTCATCATGATGAGGTGGAACGGGAGATTCTCATGGTGATGAGGTGGAACGGGAGATCTCATGGTGATGAGGTGGAACGGGAGATTCTCATCATGATGTGGTGGAACGGGAGATTCTCATCATGATGAGATGGAATGGGAGATTCTCATCATGATGAGGTGGAACGGGAGATTCTCATCATGATGAGGTGGAACGGGAGATTCTCAATGTGATGAGGTGGAACGGGAGATTCTCATCATGATGAGGTGGAACGGGAGATTCTCATGGTGATGAGGTGGAACGGAAGATTCTCATCATGATGAGGTGGAATGGGAGATTCTCATCGTGATGAGGTGGAACGGGAGATTCTCATAGTGATGAGGTGGAACGGGAGATTCTCATCATGATGAGGTGGAACGGGAGATTCTCATGGTGATGAGGTGGAACGGGAGATTCTCATCATGATGAGGTGGAACGGGAGATTCTCATGGTGATGTGGTGGTGGAACGGGAGATTCTCATGGTGATGAGGTGGAACGGGAGATTCTCATCATGATGAGATGGAACGGGAGATTCTCATGGTGATGAGGTGGAACGGGAGATTCTCATCGTGAATCTCCCGTTCATAAATGATGATTCTCATCATTTATGAGCAGCAACTGTGTGATGCTTCATGTCAATTTAGAGCAAAATCTCTTAGGAATGTTTCAATTACCTCGTTTCTATGACACCAAGAATTGAGACAAAAAGGGGTCCTGATCAGTACCAGAAAGTTGACCTAATAAAGTAAAGGCTAGCTGAAAAACTTAAATGTCAATCAGAGTTGTTGAAAACCTCAATTAAATTTGCATAATTTTTCATTTAAACATGAATTTAACACTGTAGTCTGACAGGAATTAGTTTAAAAAAAAATGAGAAGGGTTCTTTTTATTTGTCCTTATATTGAATTAAATGTTGCAGATTCTTCATATAAAGTCAGACAGATCACACCAGGCCTGAAACATAGAGAACTCTGAAAACTGACATCTATGACTGGTAATTATAAATGAGGAACATCATGTTTTCACAGTTTGAGAGAGCTGTATTAATTTTATTTGACATTAACTTGGCCCAATTCACAACTAACAATGGAGACGATGCTCATAGGAAGCTGACACGCGATCGCGTTTTCTTTTTCAGCTTCAGAGAGCAGCTGGATAAAAAGGAAACAAATGAATTACACTGATTGTTGGAAAAAAAGAGGAAAACTCATCAGCTTCCTGTGTGTTTCCAGAAGTTTCTTGCAGTGGCAACTTAACATGGACAAGATTATAAACCAGATTTAATAATGATAACGATGGATCAGATTTCTATCGGGCTTTTCAAGGCATCCAAAGTGGTTTAATGTTAATTTAGTGCATCCATGACTCTCCTCTCATGCGTTCCAGATAAAACTGGAGGTTCAGACTCAGCCTATGGCTCCTCAGCTGCGCTGCTGCTGTTTGCAGCATTGGTACCTCCTTCTGACAAAGTAATTTGTTGATCATGCCTGCATGCCATGTGGGCACAAAAGCTGAGGCCTTGCTGACTTCATCTTCTCCATATGACCACGTTAACTACCACACTGTCCCTTAAACATGGTCTTGTTGCTAATAACTGGGTCCAACACTTTCCTTCTCTTTAATTACTTGAACATCAGCTCTGACATGTCATCTGAACCCCCCAGATGATGCTTAATGTCTTGAGCTGATCCTTCTTAACTGGTTGAATCCCATTTTACACAGAACAAGTCTTCATATCTTCCATCATATAAACTTACAAATGTTGTCATACTTTTATTTTCATACCAAAACCAGCTGTTTTAGAGACAGCCTTCATTGACTGTAAGCTAAGGTTCATTATGGACACTGGATGATGTAAACGCTGGACTTGAGACACTAAGTTAATGGTTGGCTGTAGAGAATGTGACGATGGTTAGACCTTAGATGGATTTGTTGCTTTTCAGATTAGGTTTGTTAATATTTTAACAACAAACAAACCATATGACAGCACATACTTGTTGTTATTATGGTTAACTTAGCATAAATAATAAGATGATTGTTTGCTTGATGAATTTATTGTTGTAGGAATGTTTCTTGTCAGTAAATCTTCTGGAAAATCTGTTTATTTGCCTTTGAAATGGAGGCAGATTTGTAAGGAAAATGCATGTAATGGCTGAGCAGCAGAGTCTGTGGGTTGTGTCCATGGAGAACTTGCCAGATCTACTCAGCCAAACAGCTGATTCAGCTGTTGACTTCAGTTTGGTATTTATTAGATCGAAGGACTGAAATCTTAGGAAATGTTGGTCATTTAACAAACAGAAGCTTCAGGATCACCAGGAAGATCCACACACGTCCACACCAGCCTGGTAACTCCTCATGCTGGTCACCAGGTTGGTCACACACTGCGGGTCAGTGTGGTTGTGTTGGTCACTCTGGTACCAACAGCAGCCCAAACTGGTCCCACATCTGTTGAGGTTGAGGTCGGGACTGCAGGCAGGTCTTCCTCCTCTGGATGTGGACTCAGATCAACCTGCTCTGTGGGGTCCAGCATTGTCATCTTGGGGAGTTTGGTCCCAGGCTGTGGAGATAAGGAGTCACTGGCTGCTGAATCATCTCCACATCTCCCTGCAATGATAACAAGCCTTGTGTTCCCAGTGATGGAGACCCACACCATCACACTGCCTCCACCAGGAACTGTTGACCTATCGGTGCATCAATCAGCGCTGTGTTCTCAACGTCTTCTCCACCGTTTGATATGCTCCACCTGCTGGAGGCACAACCTGGACTCTTTGGTTCCTCTACATGAACACATGTCATGTGCAGTCCTGGCAGGCCTCCTGGCAGCCCTGTGAAACCGGTCGTGTGCAGTCAGTTCCAGGTTGTCTAGGTAGAAAGTTGTTGGTCATATTGTCCTGCAAACCCTGAGTGGAAATCGAAGCTTACGGTTCCTAAGTGCTTACAGGTTGAGGAGATGGTGTTCTTGTAGTATCATCCCCTTAGGATTCCCACAGCCTGTTTCTGAAATTCCCAGTCAAATGGAACATCCTGCAGCTTGATTTTCCAGCTTGCAATTTCCCACTGAAAATTTAACCCCCTCCAACCCACTAAATGCAGGTTAAAATTCATTTTGTCGTGTGTATAAATGAAAACTTACTGTACATATCAGCAGGTGTTGAATAAATCAAACATTCAGTAAGTTGTCATGGCAGTGCTTCATTCCCCTGAGCTCTATGCCACGATGCATCATTCATACATTCATCGTGTGTTTGTGGCGTTTATGAGCTGCCTGAACTAAGTGCAGCTCAATGAGGAGTGAAGTTTAAAGTGGAACTATTCTGTGCATTTCAGGCTAAGTTATTTTTATTTCTGAGACCAGAAGGGCTGGGATTGATGGAGTTATTGTCACAAATGGCTTTATTTACTTCAGACTGACCCTCTCCGTAGGCTGTCAGATCAGCCTGTGGGCAAAACGAGTGGATTGAGACTCTTCCGCATTAAGCCCCGCCTCCCGCCACTGTACTACATCGGGAGCGCGCACCGCACCTGCTTTCACCGTCATTGTAACATCTCATAAACAGAAGGATTAGGCTGATATGAACTCAATAAAACTAAACAAAATACAATGTCAACACATAGCATGCAGCCCTACATGTTGGAACCTGAATCAGAGCCTGAAAACGAAGTGGAAAACAGCAACCCACAGCAACGAATGCAGCAGGATGTCTCTCTTTGGTAAACTCACCAGCCATCGTTGGAAATAACTTTATCCCACGTTTTCCACCCGCCTGACGTATTTGTACATGCCCTTGTTAACCAGTAGAAGTAACCAATCACCGAACCTTATCCCCCGGGACGTCACAAGGATTTTGAAGTAGAAAAAACTCTCTAAAACGACGCGTTTTTCGTCGCCACGGAAACCGAATGGAGAGCGTGCTGGAACTCAAACTCAAACATGCGTTTAGGTGATAAAAAACAGTGCCGTTCACATGTCTGATGAGGATTCAACACTGTAACACTGTAGAAAACTCAGAAAACTCCAAATACCAGAATAGGACCCCTTTAAAGGAAGTTACGTGCAGAAGGAAAACCAGAAACGTGGTGCTGGTCCGGTGGACCTAGAAGAAACAAAAAATAATTATTGATGATGAAAGATTGAGACGAACAAAAAGAGGAGATTTAATACAAATTTATTTTTGGGTCATGAATCTGGTTTTTAACATATAAAAACATGTAATTAATGAAACAACTGCTGCATCCACATAAACACACACACACACACACACACACACACACACACACACACACACACACACAAACCCATGCCATTTCATGTTTGGGACAGATTTTAATACCATTGTTTCCCTGCAGCATCCGAGGATTAAACCACACCTCACAAAACTTTTTTCCGTCCTTTAACATCATGTGACCGCTATATTTTGCTTTACACCACAGCGTCACACGCTAGCAACTACATATCAACGCGGCGGCTGTTTTAAAGCCGCTCTATGGCTGATCCAGCTAAGAAATGCAAGTAAACACTGTCATAGGAAAGGGAGGAAACAAAAGGGAGACGGTGACAGAACAAGAAATAACACAAAGGTTCACATGGGATGGACTTTTACTGGCTGGCGAGATCTCAAAGAAGAGACAAGATGCAAAAAAAAAAAAAAAAAAGCATCTATTGGCGGGTTGGGGTGGTGCACTGTGTGAAACTTAATGCAAAAGTAACAGTTAAATGATATTTAAATAAATAAATAAATAAGTCAATAAATAAATAAGTTAATAAATACATAAATACATAAATAAAGGCCTCTATATAAAATTCCCTGTTAGCCTACAGAGTCTCTTACTGTAATCGGGCTGCAACGAGATGCTTTTGTCATGATTAGATTTGATTACAATTTTTGGGTGCTGACTCGATTTAAATTGTGATTCTCACGATTCTTCGATGTTGCTGGTTTTTGTAGACAAAAAAACAAACAAAAAAAAAGTACAAAACTTTTTTTTGCTCGTCATCTTTCTTAATTCAATAAGGAAAAAAACAACACATTAACCAGACCATCATTCTGTTGCTATAATGCCCAAAATGACAAGTAAAAAAAAATCAATTAAAAAAAATAAAAAAAAGACACATTTTTTTTCATAGATTATTTTTATTTATTTGAACGAATTAAAAAAAAAAAAAAAAAGATTTTAAAATTGTGAAGCAAAAATTCCCGAAATGAGATTTTTTTTTTAATCCATTTCCCACCCCTAATATATAATGAAATACTTCTTCCAGTGTTCTTTTAGGAAACTCTGTCATGTTTAGTGTACACACGTGACGTCATCATCTCGGGGAACATATTTGTACTTTTACAACCAACACAATGTGCAATGCAGGAAAATCTTTCATTAGGTTTCTTTTTCAAATCCCACTTAGCTAAATGTCACCAGTGTCTGTCTGCATAGCATATATACAGTACTGAAGGTGGAGATTAAAAGAGTGCTGAGCTTTTGAAGATGACTTGAAGACAAAACACCGGCGCATTGTTGTGGAATTCCTGCAGCAGGTAGCAAGAAGATAAAATTCTCCAGATCTGAAAAGTATCACTTCCAGCTGTTGTTAAACCCATCAGAGCTGTCTACAGTTAATTCATTGTATTGTCTGATGCAAAGGTGGTTATAATAGAGAGCAATGATTGTAGCCACAATACAGATTCCATCTTGTCTGCAATCTACCGCAAAATCTAAACCAGGAAGATGCAGCGTGGAGAAAAATGCTGTAATGATTCTGAAAAGGAAAGATCGTCTTTTATGTAACGCTGCAAAATCTGAGCGAAGAAAAGATTGTTCAGTGAAAAATATCTTAAGCTACAAGAATATGTAGATATACAGTAGGTAGGTGTTTTTCATACAATGTTTTGTACTCTGTACGCCTTTTAACTGGAAAGAATTTTGCAAGGACACAAGAGAATGAAAACATGACTAATATGCCAATATATGCTAATTATTTTAAATGAGCTTAATGTAACAAGCCCTAACCCTTTTGGAAAAATGGTAATAAGGAAGGTATGTGCACAGTATCTGAAAGCGTTTGTATTTTATCTCTAAGGTACTTTAAAACGATTTGTCCTTAACCACGGGAGACACACAGGCTCTTTCACTCTGCTTTTGTTTCCTTAGTTTTACCGTATTGCAAAGTTTGCAGGGAGAGGTCACTGTTTTTTTTGTTTTTTTTATCAGCATTGTGGGAGATTTTCTTTTTATTCTTAAAGAAAAACCTTTTATTTCACCTCAGCTCAGGAAAAAACGCAGCATGCTCACACATCTTGTCCTGAATATAAAAAAAAGCAAGAAAAAAAAGCCACATTCTCTCATACTGGCCTGTCTGGGAAGGAAGAATGCTGCTTTGCTTGAGGTAAAGAGAAGCAATGGCCATTTAATTAACCTTTCCTGCCTCAGTATGCTCACAACAATTTTGCCCGTGACTCCCTTTAATAGTTTAATGACCTTGCTGTCAGTAAGACTGAGAAGGACTGAGTCAAAGTATGATTTAATTAAAAGAGTCCATATGTTTAAAACGGTACCTACGGAGGAGCAGAAACATTGGGGTTGTTGGGAGTGACGGGACCGACCTTGCTATTGACTGTCAAAATGACACGCGGCACAGTGTAAATAATTAGACGGGAAAAGTGAAAGAAAAGCACACGTTGAATAAAGTGCCTGCTTTCTTGTCACTAGCGTGAGGTGGTCTTTGTAATCAGAGTCCAGTAATGCTGACTTTATCCACAATATGGTGCTAGTGTCCCTTTAAGGAAAGACGCTGCTTCCATATGCAAACTAGCTGCAATGAGGAGCGAATACGTCATAAACGGGGCGCTTTGCACGTTTCCAAGGGTAAAAGATATTCTGCAGTTTATAACTTTAAATCATTCACTAGTTTTGTTTTTATTACACTGACTGTGCAGATTTGTCAAATGTCACTTGAAAGTTGTCTCTTACAGCTAAAGGTTTCAGGATTTGTGGTATTTATCCAACGATGGGAGGAGGATTGGCAGAGAGGAGCTCTGATGGTAACCTCTGAACATCAGGACCAGTCCAGTCCTTCCCATGTCGCTGTCCTCCCATCTCACCCTCCGTTAGGTGTCTGAGTCCCTGAGTCTGGTGCTACTGGGAGTTTCTTCTTTTAAAATGGGAAGCTGCAGATTTTATCTTCTATTTCTACTTTGTATTTATGTTTTCTTTTTTAATCTAATTCTCTCTTTTTTGTTCTTATTCTTTGCTTATTTGAAATGTAAGAACAATTGAGAGCAGCTTTCCACCAGAGTCAATTATTCTGATCAAGATTCAGCTTTACTATCTGGGTTTGAACTGGACCGCATCTTATTGGACTTTAATGATTTGTGTGTATTTTCTCTGTGAAATGCCCCGAGGTGTGTGTTGCTGTGAAGTGGCGCTATTTAAACAAAGTGAAACTAAACTGAACTGAAATGGTGATTTATCTCATCGAGCACCAACTCCAGACTTCTAGACCAGGTGTCCTGCAGGTTTTAGATGTTTTCCTGCTGCAACACATTTATATCAAATTATTTGTCATTTCCAGACTTGTGCAGAACCTGACAGCAAACTGTGAGAGAAACATTATGTTTTACAGCGAGGAAACATGTAAAACCTGCAGGACACCCGGTCTAGAAGTCTGGAGTTGGTAATCGCTGATCTATAAGACCTAAACTGGAATCTTCTTGACTGTTCTTGAACAGATTTAGTTAAATAACATATTTAAGAACTGACTACTGATCTCTGAAAGTTGTGTTCCTACATCCATAATACATCTCAGTGGGACTTTGATCAAGCAGGCGGAAATTATTAACGTTGGAGAACATGAATGTTGTGACTCCATGTTGTAAAAATAATGTATTTAATAAAAAATGGAGTATAAATTAATTTACTTTTAACCCTCTTCAAGTGAAGTTTTTGTCTAAACCGACCAGTAAATGATAAATCTTTGAAGAAACGTCTTGTGTTTGTATCCGAGGCAACCCCTGATTTTAAGTGCTGTTTTTTATGCTTAAGAAGATGTGATTGTGTGTGTTTTTTTTTCCAGCTATATCTTTTGATCAGACCTGAAGGATCTTAAATGAGGTCTGGTGATGATGATGATGTCTGATGTGTCAGATGTTTTAATGTTGGTACGCCAACTCCAAACTGCAAACCAGTTCTAGCTACGGTACGAATAAAGTCACCTGACCTGAAGCCAACCAGGAAAATAGCACTCATGATGCTGCCTTGTAAAAAGAATGTATTTAAGCCCTAACCGTGGTATTTTTCTGACCCTATCCAAGTAATATTGCATCAAACTAAACAGTGACAGAAGTGTTTTAGAGACATTTTGTGTTATTTATGTAACTCAGAAGCTTTCATGCATGTTAAACGCACATGAAGCAAAGCTGGGCCCATTACAGCATCCATCCTGTGGCTTCATTTTTATGAGGATTCACACTATCTTGTGTGTGTGCTATACATTCACAACTAGCCTATATGATCAGTTCAGATAAAAGACAAGCTGGAAACTTACAGCGATGTACTGTGCAGGTCCGGTACAATCCTAGCGTTGGGAAGAAAATGACCGCTTTAATTAGCAAAACATTGACCAGAAGCGTTTGGGTCTGAAAGGTGATTAGTGGCTGCCAGACTGGATCTCACCTTAACTTATTAAATGACAAATAGAGCAGGATTTAGCAGCACATGCAGCTAATTTACAAAATCTATTTAGCCACTGGTTATAAGATACAGTAATAAAAAAAAAATCCAGAAATGAAAATGGCTGCATTGCAATTGTTATGTGACCAATTTTTATCTAACTGTGTGAGAAAAAAAATAGAAATTCTCATTCCAACATCATTAGCTTGATGGCTAAACAGTAGAAAAACAATAAATGACTCACTCTGCTGAAAGTGTTGGTTTTTATTTTCCATCAACAAAGGAAAACACTCGCAGAAATAATTAAACTTTTGTTTGACATCGTCTCCATTTCAGGGTTAAAATGAAACCGCCTTCCTATCCTCCTTCAGTGCAGCGTCTGCCAGCTCAGGGTGATGGAAGACTGCCATGGTCACCTGCGACAGCCCAGCTGACTGTCATACACAGTGCCGGTCCACTGATGAGAGTGAAATTACTTCATAATAGTAGGGGTGTTCCTGGGTTTATATAACGATATGATAATCCTCTTTTCACACAATGATGATAATGATCATTATTATGGCAGGGGAGTAGGGGGCGAGGAAACGGCTCGGAATGGAGACTTTGCTGCATAATCCTCCTGCCTTGAAAGGTTAAATACGGATTTGAATATTATGATCCCCCACTCTGAAAATGATAGTAGCGTATTTGAAGCGAATGTGCTCGTTGTGCACTTTACCTCGCGGAGCAGCATGAGTGGCACACTCCACAGAAAGAAGACATGCTAGCAGTGCTGTATGTGCACAACTGCTACTTGTATTAAAAAAAAAAAGAAAAAGAATTATGAATAATGGCTGATTCAAGACAATCTCTGTTGGAGGAACTAAAAGTGAACTGGGCCTGTGGTTGTTCCAGTTCTCCCACTGGGAGGAACCTTATACTAAGACTGGAAATGACTGTTCATCTCTCCAACACAAACTCACATCTACTGCTGCCATGGAGATATTAGAGCAGGCGTCTCAAACTCCAGCCCTTAAAGAGGTTTTCATTGTTTCCCTGCTCCAACACTTCTGAATCATATCAAATGGATCAAACAGCTTATTGTCGACTTCTTCACAATGACCCGTTCATTTCAGTCGGGTGTGTTGGAGCAGGGAAACAACAGAAAAAAACCTCCTCGAGGACACCCTGCGTTAGAGAGACATGAGACATAAAATGTCGTCGGTTTAATAATCCAGATGAACGAGCCAGTTCAGAAAGCTGAGTCGAATGTTTCAGGGTGCAGTATGCGAAGCTTGATGGAGTAGTAGGGGATCGGTTCTGGTTTACACTCTGATGATGGTGGTAGACCATCATAACTTACAGTCAGGTCCACATATATCCTGTATTTGGAAGCTGACAGAGGTTTACAGAGGATACAGTCATCTATGGGGAGGTAGAGCTACTTGTCTTGTGACAGTCTGCTGTTTGGGTCCTGCTCCTCTATGCTGGTCCAGCCCTGAGGGGGATACGATTGTTTTCTGAGGACTGGTCCCAAGCTTGGACAAATGCAGAGAGGGTTGTGTAAGGAAGGGCATCCAGTGGGGAACCGACTTACCCACGCGATGATTGGCTGTGGTGACTCCTTCAGAGGGACGAGCCGAAAGGGAAACGACAACATTCACGATACAGTCATCTCTTCAAAATGAGCTTTAAGTGCAGACTCAGCTTTAGTATTTACATCCATATCAGAGGAAAGGTTTAGGAATTACAGTTCTGTAGGGTTGGAGGTTCGGGTGAAACCATTACTGCATTTTGTCAGGGAACCAAAAGTAACTTTAAAGCTGTTTAATGTGCTTCATCGGCTGTTCTCTCATTAATTCATCATCAATCCAGCAGGTCTGGAGTTGATTCCAGCGGTGCCATATGTATTTGTTTTCTGTTTAAAATGACACAGACAGATGAGGCTGAAATAAGTCTGGACGTCCATGCAGGAGCACAGAAGTGCCCGTTTGCAGGACTTTATCCATATTGATGAAAAATCTCTGCACAAAATCCACCAAAGAGAAGAACTCTTCAGAAAACAGGTGCATCAGTATCTACATCTACCATAAAGAGAAGACAAATAGAGGTTTACCACAAGCTATTAACTCACAGTCTGTGACATCTGCTTTCTCCACCAGGTTCAACTACTCCACCTTTACTTGCCTTACAAAGAAATCACTGGGCTGTCTTCAGATTGTCCACCATGCCGCTGCAAGGCTACTTACTAGATCATCAAAATTCACCCCTGTTGCCGCGCTACTGACCCAGCTGGCTGCCCATTACTTACAGAGTACACTTTAAAACCTTGGTTCTAACTTACAGAACCCTACATGACCAAGCACTGGGTAATAGTAGGGACCTTTTAAGCCATACATACAGTATTTTGAGATTTTGAAGATTATTTCTAGATTAAAGATAAGATAATATTGCTAAGTGGAATGGACCAGGCCTAATGCTGGGAAAAACATAAAAAACATAACTTGATAAGGTGAGGTTGAACTTGATAAGGTACAAAAATAGACCAGAACTGAAGGGTACAGGAATGTCTCTCAAAAGAGTACACCCCCAGCGACAAGCATTTGTACCTTTTTAGGTACAAGCTGGCACCTCTATTTCTGAGTGTGTACGGACCTAGAAGATCCTTGAGATGTGCTGAACAGGGTCTGCTGGCTATTTTACATACGCGGTTCAAAACTAAAAGGTGACAGAGCCTTTGCAGCAATGGCCCCCGCTTTATGGACCTCTCAGCCTGAGATCATCTGAGTCAGCAATCTCTTTTTAAAAGACACTTTTTTTTTTTTTTTTTTTTTTGTAAACTTGCTTTTAATTAGTTTTATTAGTGTTTTTTTTCCTCAATGTTTTATGTTGTTTTAAAGTTTTTGTGTTTTGTTGCGAAGCGCTCTGTGATTTTTGTTTTGAAGGGCGCTTTATAAATAACCATTTACTTACTTACTTACTATAACAATGACTGGCAGCCAATGAGTTAATCAAGACTTAAAAATCCAGATTAGACTTTACCAAGAGGAATCTAAAGAAGCTGAACTAACATCCACCTGGACCAGAATGATGGGAAGAAGAAGGTATGGAGAAGACTGGAAATCTAGTCCAACATGGTGGAGGCAGTTAGATGGTACTTCCAACAGCTCTTGGTTTCTGGTTACTGATGATGTGACGGCAGGTTAAATCTGAAGTTTCAGAGATTTACTTTCTGCTCAGATTCAGCAAAGCTGATTGGCTGTCGAGAAATGCTTAAATAGCTATAAGATGGTTTCCCCACATTATTTTAAATCTATTTCAGTGTTAGCATGTTGCTACGTATGACTCCTAGCGCTGCTAGCTAGCTAGCTTCATGCTAGTTGTACTTGGACAGCGACCAAAACACATGGTCAACGTCAGAGCTAGCGTGTTCTTTTAGTAGCATCCAGCTGAATTGTATGACAGCTATGGTAATTTGCATGTATTTAAACAAAAAGCTTTTGACTTTGTTGCTTGAATTTTCTAAATACTGTTCTTAAATGACCAAGTAAGATAATATGAATATAAACCTAAACTGAATTAAGCCACTGTGATGGACTGGTGAGCTGTCCAGGGTTACCCCGCCTCTCGCCCAAAGACTGCTGGGATAGGCTCCAGCTTAGACGAACCGGTTTGGATGATGAATGAATGAATGAATGAATGAATGAATGAATGAATGAATGAATGAAGCCACTCAGAACATGTTGAACTGAGTAATAATGGAGCTAAATATCCACCTGAATCACAGTATTACATCTTCCTGGACGTTTAGCAGCAATACTTCTAACTTCTAGCAGACACTGCTGCTTGTCAGCACATCCTGTCGCTCATGGACCACAGCAGAACCGGGTCCTGCAGGTTTAAACGTTTCCCTGCTGCAACACACCTGACTCACATCAGTGGGTTATTAGCATGGTGGTGCAGAACTTGATGTCAAGCTCTGCACATAAGTCTGAATCAGGTTTGTTGCAGCAGGAAAACTTCTAAAACCTGCAGGACACTGGCGGTAGAAGACCAGGGTCAAGGATCCTTGCTCTAATCTGTGGCGATGTCTGATCTGCTCATGATAACCGACTTGTTTTCATGGTTTTTGTGACTCGTTGCTGTCACAATATTTGGCAACAGCATCTCTGGAATTCAGGAAGAGAAAATAAACGTTCAGGATGAGAGAAGATTGGAGTTGACTGATGCTCCAAGTTTCGTCAAGGAAACGTTTACCTATCTAAAGCAGGCATACAAGCTTTGCTTCTGCCTATTTTGTTTTACTTGATTGTTTTTTCTTTAAATGGACAAACTGATTGTGACTGATACAAACAAAACAAAACTAACTAACTAACTAACTAACTAACTAACTAACTAACTAACTAACTAACTAACTAATTAGATTAATTAGTCAGTTTGTGATATTTCCATCTCTATCACCAGTCCGTCTGTGTTTGTGGATCTCTCTGTGTTTCGATGCTCCTTTCTAATTTCTATTTTCTCAGACTGTAAAAGTAAATAGCAAACAATTAATTAGCCAAAGCTACAAAGTAAAAGAAATAACAACAACAAATCAATAAAGAAGGCATACCTCAGGAAGAGTTTAGAGTTGGGAGGACCGGGAAGTGAAATGTGTTGTTGTGGCTTTTAATCAAGTATGTGAGAGAAAACCCTAATGTGAGTATTGATCGTTGATAACCAGAGAGGGTCCTCTGTGGGGCAGCTTTCATCTATGAGAAGTTGTTGACTTTTGTCATCTGACAGACTTGTCTAACATTCAGACATTTTCTTTTTTTTTTTAATACTAAGAATACCTCTGGAGGAAAACTAAATAAACACTAGATGTCCCATTTTCAGAGGTGAAAGTTGTGTTTATGCTTCATCTTTTTAGATTAAAAAAAAATAAATAAAAAAAATATGTGTCATCAAAATGAAAATATCTGCTTAATACTTTATTCCAACGAAAAACACCATAGAAAAGGTTGTAATTAAAGTATTTATAGTGGAACACATCATGAGACTTGGATTGTTTTTTAAAATAAAACTTGTAGACTACTAAGTGGTCAGTCCACAGCTCATACATTAGACAACAGCTTGTCTAATGTATGAGCTGAAGGCTGACCTGGGATGTAGCCTGGCCTGAAAGCAGAACTCAGTGTGGTTGGATGATGTAATGTAGCATACGGAAGTGTTTTTATGTGCAGTGAAGAGTACAAACAGGGTCATTTGCCCTGTAAAGGGTTAAAGTAACCTGTTTGTAAGAATCCCTGGCTTGTAGAGCCCCCAACCTCTCTGGTTCTGGTTCTGATGGAGGTTTTCTCTCCACTGTCATCTCCTGCAGCTCAGGATAGAAGGCTGAAGATTTGAGCCATGCGGTGCATGCATTTTATTTTTATTTATATTCCACACATTGTCCCAACTTTTTGAGGATTGCATGCATATTAATGTTTTAATTGTTGCTACATTTAAAGTGACAAAGCTGAACTTTGAGTGGATATTTCACAAGGAATTTAACTAGATGGTCAGTATTTTCTTTCAGCATATTCAAACTTACTCCTTTAATTTTAAGTGGAAATTAGCTGAACATATCAAACTTTGTCTGAATGGATCCTGTTCAGCGGCCACTTTAGCTGCTGAGCAAACAAAACATTAGCGAACAACTTAAGTTCAGACTGACAGGAAAAGCTGCTGCTCAGTCCTGAATTCCCAGCCGTTCTAATTATGGGGATTAAAATATTACCATGATGTATTGAAAATAAACTAGCGCTATCCTTGAGTTAGCTCTTCATCGCTAGTCGGATGCTCTGCAGCTAGAAAACACATGCAGTCGACGCTAGGTGTGTCAGCTTCTCCTCTGTAACATCTCTGTAAATTATCCTCTTAGTTTATAAACAGGTAAAAACTTGAACAGAATATGAGAAATGTGCAACAAACAGGAAGGTACAGAGATGTCTCTCAGGTTTCAGTGTGTGTGAAAATCTAGGCAGATGCATTTTGAGTGACAGAACTGCACGAGTTATCTGAAAGCCACTGAATGGAGCAAACGGTGATGGAAATAACCCTGCAGTTATGCATAAGGCCATTATTATTATTATTATTATTATTATTATTATTATTATTATTATTATTATTATTATTATTATTATTATTATTATTATTCATTCATTCATTTTCTGAACCGCTTATTCCAATTCAGGGTCGCGGGGAAGCTGGAGCCTATCCCAGCTGGCTTTGGGCCTATTATTATTATTATTATTATTATCATCATCATCATTATTATTATTATTATTGCATTGCATTTTTTCAGAAATTTCTTCATCTTCATTTACTTCAGTGATAAAAAATGACATTTTGTTGTGTTTTTATGCAAAAATCCACATTTAATATTAGATGTAAGAATATTTCCCAGCAAGAATTTTGGTATTAAACTGCAGAACATGAGGAATATTCTGCCTGCTGGGTCTATAAACGCTGGTTGTGAATGCCAGTATGATGCATACATGTACGCACGCTGTACAGTATGTGTGTGTAGTGTGAGGATAGGATGTGTTCTACAGTAAAGGGTGAGCTGAGGAGAAGCTGTGCAGTTTGTGCCAAATTTAAAAACACGATTCACATTCTCAATGTAATGTATTAAAACGTTGACGGGGCAAAAGGGATTCACAAGATGCTGCATTAGAAACTCAATTTCTGTGATGAATTGCCTGAAGCCACTGAATTACAAACTGCTCCCTACCACCTTCCCTACCTCCCCCCCCTCTCCCGTAGCTCAGAAGTTATTTATTTATTTTTTTTTGTGCGTGTCAAAATCTTCTTAAACCTCTCTCTTAATCTGATCTGTCGAATGTGAGAGGGTGAAAGGATTTTCCAACTATAAAGCATTCATTTTTCGTCTTGTTGTGCATTGCCTTTCCCAAGTGCTGGGTCAGTAATATTCAGAACCGGCTGCTTTGCTCCTCCGTCTCCTCAGCACCACTCTCGCTTGTCTCGGGCTTACGGATGTCCTTTCCACACCTGCTCCTTCCTCATTATGTGTGACCAGTGAAAAGCTGCCTCCATACTGAAATAAGTGCAAGCATTATTAACCAAGTAGTTCAGGTTATAATAACCAATATTTACAGTCTTCTACCACGAGCTAACAGCACTATAACGCACCGTTTACAGTCTGTATGGACAGTCTTACTTGAACTGTACGCAGTAAGAAGCTGAATAAAACCTCACTGTGTGTCAGTTCTCCTTTGATAATTGGATGTTTGTGCATGAAAAATGTGCCAGTTGGGGCTGAAATCTGGTCACAGCGACTTATTCACAGCCTTTTCCATCCACATTAAACTCTTCAGGTATTTCCTGTTTACTGCAGACAGAAGAGCTGACCGAAAGGAGGCCGGTCTCGTCAGGATGGAGGCGTTTCTTCAAAACCAAACAGCTTGGAGTTGAGTTGAAGCGACGCACCGCTGAACTCGCAGATATCGTTGAACGCTGCCGTCCGTCATAACGAAGACGCTCACTCTGCTCATCAGCACCACACAAACCCACACAGATCTAATATCGATTATGGTAGATTTTCACACTTTGGCGCCTCCTAATGATGGCAAATTCTGCATCCGTGTTGCATCCTGTCTCGTCTCTGAGCCCTCTCCATACGGAAAAAGTCACTTTGAATGTTCTCTTTTCATTACTTCCACTGATGAGCATCAACACAGTAAAAAAAAAAAGTTAATTGCAGATCCTCAGCCTCGGGATGCTGCGGGAAACAACTGGTCCTGGTTTGTTCACATCAATCACACATCATGATGGTTTAAAGCAACGAAACGTTTACTTACACAGATAATACAGGATCTGTCATGAAGGGTGTTAATAGCTCGTCTAAAACAGCAGATTGTTCTTCATTTCAAACTGGAAATCCTGCTTGGATCATGTTTGAAAATACAGAAATTATTTTTCTTTCTTTCCCCCTTTTTCTCTATGCTTTAAGCCCGTCCTGTCCAGCAGGATAACACAGAACAGCAGTCTGACATATTTAGCTGTGTGACATAATCTGACTGCCCTTGATATTCTCAATATTTTAATTATTCTTTTTGTTATAATTGTCAGTACTGATATGGCAATGCTTTCTTTCTAATGAATAAATAAAAAAATAAATAAAGTTAAAAATGTAAGAAAGAAAGGAGTGAAGAGAAAGGTACAGAATTACGACGTGACAAGAAAAAAATGTCAAAAGCCCAAATCACAGTATTCACAAAAACAAAGCAAAACTTTGAAATTAGCAGACATTGTTTCACAACAGTAATTTTTTGTTTTTTATGTGTCGTTATTGTCAGACATAAGCCTGTAAAATTCACATGAATACAATCAGCTGAATGTCCTGGGGCCAGGGGTGTCAAACTCCAGTCCTCGAGGGCCGGTATCTTTCAACACAGCTGATTCAAATCAAATGGACCCAGCAGCTTCTTGTCAACCTAATTATGAACTTGTGAGGTGTGTTGGAGCAGGGAGACAACAAAAACCTGCAGGATACTGGCCCTCGAGGAATGGAGTTTGACACCTGAGCTGTGACAAAGGTTTTAACAGAGATGTGTTCAAAGTCACCCACATCTTTTCCTTTTGCTGTCTTCACAGAAAATCAGAACAAAGGTTTTCTGCTGAAAGCTGAAAAACAACAGAGGAGAGTTGGATTCTGATGTCTTGTGTGGAGGAATCTCCATTTGTTGGTTTTGGTTCGATATTTCCTTTAGTTTGCCGGCCATCTCTGCCTAAAGCCTTGTTTGGATACAGCCAAAGAAAAACATTATTAAGCCCTTGTTTTCCACACAAACGTACCTTGTTATTTGTTCCAGGCTTTAGAAATAAAAATGAAAGTTTGATAAACAGGAGTGGTCGAATAATTCTTCTGCCTCTGTAATTATTATATGAGCCCCCCCCCAACATGAAAAAACAAAAAAACAACATAAAATTTTAATGTTTTGGTAGCTGGGCAGGAAAGTACGACAAAAAACTAAAAAATAACTAACTAACTAAATAAATAACTAAATAAACAAACAAACAAACAAGCAAGTAAATAAACAAATTTGTAATGGGAGTAAAATTTAATATTATAGACTTAGTGCCTTTCCTTTCACTGGAATAATTTTCATTTCAGCTTTTTTCTTTTACATTGAATGCAACGCGTAATCAATCCAATCAAATCACCTATAAATCACTGTTTAGATCTTTGCTCAACGCGCCGCCGTTGCCAGTCCGACGACCTGGAACTGGGTCTTCCAGTCCCACGTTCGCCTCTTCAACTTGTAGACCAAGTCTGTTCAGCTCAGTCCCATGAGACCGGCAGTCCTACAGGTTTTTATTGTGTCCCTGCTCCAACACACCTGATTCAGATTAAATAGATTAAATATTAAACTAATGAAATGGATCCAACAGCCTATGAGGTTCTGCACAATGAGTCATTACTTAGAGTCAGGTGTGTTGGAGCAGGGAGACGTTGAAAAGCAGGATTGCGACCTTCGTAGCACCGAGTAGAAGACCTCTGTCCTGGATAAACACGATATGACAGAATAAAATATTTACAATAAAATAACAAATGTTTAATGGCATCAAACCTGAATTATAGTGTTTCACTTTTTTTTCACTTGTTTTTTTAAATTTTTATGAAATTATGACATTATTATTATGCTTTATGGTAATTAAAGTGAAATTATGATAAATTGAACATAAATTTACTTGGAAGTGTTATGTATTTTTACAGTTACATGTTTTTACAACAGACATGTAGATTTGGAGTAAATTTCTTTAATCTTCTCTTTTTTCTCATTTTGCAGAAGCACAGGAGAAAAAAAAAAGGTATATTTGCAGGTAAGTGTTAACTTTGTTTGTCTTTGGGAAAATAATTCACATGATTTCCTAATTTAAATGTTGTATTTTTCTCCTGTTTTACAGGCTGCGTCCGTCTACAGATACACAGATATTACCTGTCAGGTACTCATTACAAAAGTCATGGATGAAATAATAATCACAATAAAAACAAACATCAGAGACATAAGTTTTACCCTCATGTCATGAAGGGTTAAACTATGTGCAGATCAATTTACACAAAACAAAATGAATCTTTAGCAGCTGATTTAAGAGTTACACTTGAATCTGTCCAAACACCGCCACCTTCTCAAGTAAAACATCATCAAAGAATCTAATTTAATCCGTTTCCCAACATGTCTGAAACAGTAAACCTGATGATGATGATTCTCCTTCGGCCCTTTTATTGGATGAGCAAGCCTTAATGTAACTTGACCTGAGCTTTTTCTTTGTGTATTTTAATTTTTTTTTACTTTTATTTTTATTTATTTTTTTTAATGTACAATGTTAAATTTTAAATTGTGCAGTGTTGTTGTTTGTTGCTTCACTGTTACTGTTTTCAGTGTGTGATATTTTCTGGAGACAAATTCTGATTTATGTGATGATTAAATTCATTTTAAAGGTGGTGTAATGATGAAAAGCAGATTTTAGCGCTGATGTTGTTTAAATTTGCAGCTGTTCTGCATACCTGAGTGTTTTTCTTTAAATCAGGGCTGAATGTCTGACTGAAAGGGTCGAAGCTGTTGACATCGGGTCTGCAGGAGTCTCAACGTTCGGCTCATAAATCCTTGTGTGCATCCGTATTTCCTCTGCAGCTTTGCCTTTTGCTGGCTCTTGTGGTCCCTGCCCACCCAGAGAAGACTGAATGTCTGCTTTTTGGATGTCTTGCGGCTTTGAGTCTGCCATGTCAGAAATGGGATAATAAAAATATAAACTATGTGAATAGAGAGCTAAAGGATAAACACAATAAATAACTGGAGGAGGAAAATACTTTTCACATGAGTGTCTGACTCATTGTTCTTTGGGAGGATGTTTTATAAGGACGACGGTGCCGGCCCGTGTGATTGTGCTCCTCCGCTTTGTTCCTGTTGATTTACAGCACCAGCACAATGGTGTAATAGGAGTTTGGCTCTGCTGCTTGAGAAGAGGTTTTGAGTAATTCAAGTGGGGTCTTTTGTTTGTGAGCTTGATTGCGAGGAGTGGGGAAGCCTTGGAGCTGTCATCCCAATAAAGAAAGCTCCTCTGTATGGTGTTAACACCAACATCCAGGCAAAGGAAGGGAAAAAAAAAACAGATTTGGTTCACTGCTGTTTGCTTTTCACACAGAAAGGCCATACATTAATGGAAATCCAAATATTCCAGCATTACCAGAGGATGATAATGTAAATTCAAGTTAATATTGGTACAATGTGCGTTTGACAGTTTGCCATAATGCGCTCTTTCTGGATTAGTCATTCATTAAACAGGTTTGCCATGCAAAGCCACTGTCAGATTTTTGTCAAGGAGGACAGAATAAGAGGGAAAACAGTGCCAGCGGAGGCTTTTACAATTAAAATCTGTAGCCTGATTATGGTGACCAATTTAATCTGAAGCATGTGAGTTCCTCTGTAGATCTGGGGCAACAATTCTTTTCAATAATAGAACAGAAAGACAGGCGAGACAAAAGATTGCATTGACTCGCTGTGTTTGTTTTAAAAAGAGCTGGAAAGCATTGTCAGGAAAATGATGTTGTTTTATTAGATGGTGCAGAATAACAGCGTCTATTTATACTCTTTCACCGTGCTTTCTGTTTACTTCGCGGCGCTCTGTGATCGCAGCTATGAGGGGAGGATAAAGTGCTTTTGTGTTTGGTGTGAAGAGATCTCACAGAGATGTTCAGCTTTTGTCTTGTAAATGTCTTCATTGTTTTTTTCAGCCATTTAGGAGCGTGCACAGACATCAGAGCGCCTCAGTTTTCCCTGCAAAACATGATAAAAAGGTTTCTTTTTGTGCAACTTCATCTAAGTTATAAAGTTCAACTTTACATTTGCTTTTGGGAACAAAAATCTAATAAATCCAAATGTTAAAAGGATTGTTATATTTTCCAAATACCACCAGTAATATGGTGTTAATCATTAATTAAATTTAGAAACAAATTAAAAATAAAAGCAGGCGAGCAGGACTTTTGAAGAGTGAATTACGTCCAATTAACACCCACTGATTAACATGAAAATAATAATGTATACATGAGTTGTGCTTAATTCAGCTGGTATGAACAGACTTCTGACTTCATTCATCAATAGTTTACCTGAAATGTCTGATCAGCCAATCACATGCGAGCATCATCTAGTAATGTGGACATGCTGGAGGTCAAACTGAGCATCAGAAGAAATGAGATTTAAGTGACTTTTCCCGAAGTAAAGTGAGTACAACCAAGTTTCAATTAGCTTCCTGTAAGAAATAAAAGTTTTTCTTTTTATTCCCATCATGGTTTCATTTTTTGTGATGTTTTTCTTCCAGCTGTGTCTTTTATCCAAGGACTTTCTGGAGGGTACAAGATGTGCCTCATTCATTTTCAAAGAAATAAGCAACATACAACGTACCTGTTTGGACTTAAAAAAAAGAAAAGAAAAGAAGAAAAATGTCGGATAGTAACATAAGTTTGTCCGACTGCTTTTGTCATCTCCACCTTCAGGATGCACAAGCATCATAAACACTCCATACATCCTCTCACACAATCAGGGCTTTGGGTGTGTGCTGTTTTTCACGCTTTGAAATTGATAAAAAAAGATTGGTCCCAGGAGAATGTGTTGTTACTGTCATAAAGGGAAGGCCATGTCCACATTATTATTTTTCTCATTGCGGGCAGCAGTCTGCGGCTTTTCAGAACACTTTAATCTGCTCCCCAGTCGGACACGTGGGACGTGGCCTTGCCCTCCTCACCCCCAGCAGACTCCTGGTGGTAAATATTGGATGGAGCCTCTGCCGCCACGCAGGCGTGATACAATCAGCATCCAGAACAATCCGCCTCACAATGCGACTGCTTCAACGGGTGGCTGTAATGGGTTCAGACCATTCTGACCACAGATAAGAGTCAGATGAAAAAACAAAAAACATTTTTATCCCCAGCTGGAAGGAGATTTACTAAACTTCTTTCACGTATTCATGTTTAAGAGTTACTTTTGATCGTTAACATGTAATTATAGCAGTGCATCTCCTCCTTCTTTTACCTTTTTTCTTTTAAATTTTCCTTAATTAAAAATCCATTTAAGGCAGATTTGAATGTAAATACAGAATAAAAACCTGAGTTTGATTAGCGGTATAGAAATTGCTCTTGTTGTCTATCATTATTTTCTGCTCCCCATCTCTTA
>NC_136626.1:35206847-35311847 GCF_933228915.1 Telmatherina bonti
AAAAAAAACCCCAAAACACAACACAACACAAGGGTTTGCAAACATATTTATGTTTCATTTAAAACACATTAAAACAAAAACCATGGACGCTTGCTGATGGAATAACAGCCAGAAAAAAGGCAGGAAAACAGTGGAAGACTGCTGAATAATTGTTTGCTTTCATTCTGACTGACACTTATTGTTATTCCTATTTGAGCACCATTTTGTCATTAATCAGTCGGGTCATGTGGTGTCAGCTGTCACTGTTGAAATAGCTTTAATATGGACTACCCCTCTGGGACTAACTTGGTCATTAACTCTAATGCCATTTTCTGCTACAGAAACCCTCCACCCCTCCTTTTCGCACGTTCATTGATTCCAAAATCAAGAGGCAAACGACTCCCAGGACATTTACACACACTCAGTTCTGCTCCTCGGAAACTAAACAGGCTGCATCAAGTCTTTTGTCTGAACTCTGACCTGCGATTCCTCTGCACATAATCTGTGTCAGCCTGAGGACGGAGGACTCACTTCACCTGGACTGACTGAAACAATTTGTATCTTGTTTAGAGCTTGTCGGTACATCTTCTACAAGTGGGGGGGCTGATGAAGATGAAGGGAGGACAGTTTAGACGGCAAGCTGCATCTTTAACATAGCTGCTATTGATTTTAGATTCTCCCTATGGGAGAGGAGAAACGTCAGATGCACAGTGTGAACTGTTAGCCACTCTGTGTGTGTGTGTGTGTGTGTGTGTCTGTGTCTGCTTGTGTGTGTGAGACAGAGAAGACATTATAAGTTATTTTATCCAATAAAACTGTGCAAAAAATTCTGACTGCTTCTTAATGTGCTAGACATGAAATGATGTTTACATATGGGGGGGGGGGGATGTGCAGATGTGTATTTCTTTGTGTTGCATTTTCATCACATACAGTTTGTCCTTTGAGGAAAAAAAGAACAGAGGATGATGATGCATTTATGCTTTGGGATGTCCCATTTCAGTCATTTTGGAATATTTTGTCTAATTTTTGTCCCGTTTGATAATCTAAACTTAAAGCCCAATTTATCAGGTCTATATTCTAGTGGATCGTCAAACGAACAACAAGGTGTTGGAAGCATTCTTTAGATTTTCCTTCATATTGACATGAAGCATCACACAGTTGCTGCACATTCATTATAGGGATCTCCCGTTCCACCTCATCACAATGAGAATCTCCCGTTCCACCTCATCACCATGAGAATCTCCCGTTCCACCTCATCACAATGAGAATCTCCCGTTCAACCTCATCACCATGAGAATCTCCCGTTCCACCTCATCATGATGAGAATCTCCCGTTCCACCTCATCATGATGAGAATCTCCCGTTCAACCTCATCACAATGAGAATCTCCCGTTCCACCTCATCACAATGAGAATCTCCCGTTCAACCTCATCACCATGAGAATCTCCCGTTCCACCTCATCATGATGAGAATCTCCCGTTCCACCTCATCATGATGAGAATCTCCCGTTCAACCTCATCACCATGAGAATCTCCCGTTCAACCTCATCACAATGAGAATCTCCCGTTCAACCTCATCACCATGAGAATTTCCCGTTCCACCTCATCACCATGAGAATCTCCCGTTCCACCTCATCGTGATGAGAATCTCCCGTTCCACCTCATCACGATGAGAATCTCCCGTTCCACCTCATCATGATGAGAATCTCCCGTTCCACCTCATCACCATGAGAATCTCCCGTTCCACCTCATCGTGATGAGAATCTCCCGTTCCACCTCATCACCATGAGAATTTCCTGTTCCACCTCATCACCATGAGAATCTCCCGTTCCACCTCATCGTGATGAGAATCTCCCGTTCCACCTCATCACCATGAGAATCTCCCGTTCCACCTCATCGTGATGAGAATCTCCCGTTCCACCTCATCGTGATGAGAATCTCCCGTTCCACCTCATCGTGATGAGAATCTCCCGTTCCACCTCATCACCATGAGAATCTCCCGTTCCACCTCATCGTGATGAGAATCTCCCGTTCCACCTCATCGTGATGAGAATCTCCCGGTCCACCTCATCGTGATGAGAATCTCCCGTTCCACCTCATCACGATGAGAATCTCCCGTTCCACCTCATCATGATGAGAATCTCCCGTTCCACCTCATCACCATGAGAATTTCCCGTTCCACCTCATCACCATGAGAATCTCCCGTTCCACCTCATCGTGATGAGAATCTCCCGTTCCACCTCATCGTGATGAGAATCTCCCGTTCCACCTCATCACCATGAGAATCTCCCGTTCCACCTCATCGTGATGAGAATCTCCCGTTCCACCTCATCACCATGAGAATCTCCCGTTCCACCTCATCGTGATGAGAATCTCCCGTTCCACCTCATCATGATGAGAATCTCCCGTTCCACCTCATCATGATGAGAATCTCCCGTTCCACCTCATCGTGATGAGAATCTCCCGTTCCACCTCATCACCATGAGAATTTCCCGTTCCACCTCATCACCATGAGAATTTCCCGTTCCACCTCATCACCATGAGAATCTCCCGTTCCACCTCATCGTGATGAGAATCTCCCGTTCCACCACATCACGATGAGAATCTCCCGTTCCACCTCATCATGATGAGAATCTCCCGTTCCACCTCATCACCATGAGAATTTCCCGTTCCACCTCATCACCATGAGAATCTCCCGTTCCACCTCATCGTGATGAGAATCTCCCGTTCCACCTCATCGTGATGAGAATCTCCCGTTCCACCTCATCACCATGAGAATCTCCCGTTCCACCTCATCGTGATGAGAATCTCCCGTTCCACCTCATCACCATGAGAATCTCCCGTTCCACCTCATCGTGATGAGAATCTCCCGTTCCACCTCATCATGATGAGAATCTCCCGTTCCACCTCATCATGATGAGAATCTCCCGTTCCACCTCATCGTGATGAGAATCTCCCGTTCCACCTCATCACCATGAGAATTTCCCGTTCCACCTCATCACCATGAGAATTTCCCGTTCCACCTCATCACCATGAGAATCTCCCGTTCCACCTCATCGTGATGAGAATCTCCCGTTCCACCTCATCATGATGAGAATCTCCCGTTCCACCTCATCATGATGAGAATCTCCCGTTCCACCTCATCACCATGAGAATTTCCCGTTCCACCTCATCACCATGAGAATCTCCCGTTCCACCTCATTGTGATGAGAATCTCCCGTTCCACCTCATCACGATGAGAATCTCCCGTTCCACCTCATCATGATGAGAATCTCCCGTTCCACCTCATCATGATGAGAATCTCCCGTTCCACCTCATCACCATGAGAATTTCCCGTTCCACCTCATCACCATGAGAATCTCCCGTTCCACCTCATCGTGATGAGAATCTCCCGTTCCACCTCATCAGGATGAGAATCTCCCGTTCCACCTCATCACCATGAGAATCTCCCGTTCCACCTCATCGTGATGAGAATCTCCCGTTCCACCTCATCGTGATGAGAATCTCCCGTTCCACCTCATCATGATGAGAATCTCCCGTTCCACCTCATCGTGATGAGAATCTCCCATTCCACCTCATCACGATGAGAATCTCCCGTTCCACCTCATCATGATGAGAATCTCCCGTTCCACCTCATCACCATGAGAATTTCCCGTTCCACCTCATCACCATGAGAATCTCCCGTTCCACCTCATCGTGATGAGAATCTCCCGTTCCACCTCATCGTGATGAGAATCTCCCGTTCCACCTCATCACCATGAGAATCTCCCGTTCCACCTCATCGTGATGAGAATCTCCCGTTCCACCTCATCACCATGAGAATCTCCCGTTCCACCTCATCGTGATGAGAATCTCCCGTTCCACCTCATCACGATGAGAATCTCCCGTTCCACCTCATCACCATGAGAATCTCCCGTTCCACCTCATCGTGATGAGAATCTCCCGTTCCACCTCATCACCATGAGAATTTCCCGTTCCACCTCATCACCATGAGAATTTCCCGTTCCACCTCATCACCATGAGAATCTCCCGTTCCACCTCATCGTGATGAGAATCTCCCGTTCCACCACATCATGATGAGAATCTCCCGTTCCACCTCATCATGATGAGAATCTCCTGTTCCACCTCATCACCATGAGAATTTCCCGTTCCACCTCATCACCATGAGAATCTCCCGTTCCACCTCATCGTGATGAGAATCTCCCGTTCCACCTCATCAGGATGAGAATCTCCCGTTCCACATCATCATGATGAGAATCTCCCGTTCCACCTCATCATGATGAGAATCTCCCGTTCCACCTCATCACCATGAGAATTTCCCGTTCCACCTCATCACCATGAGAATCTCCCGTTCCACCTCATCGTGATGAGAATCTCCCGTTCCACCTCATCAGGATGAGAATCTCCCGTTCCACCTCATCACCATGAGAATCTCCCGTTCCACCTCATCACCATGAAAATCTCCCGTTCCACCTCATCACCATGAGAATCTCCCGTTCCACCTCATCGTGATGAGAATCTCCCGTTCCACCTCATCGTGATGAGAATCTCCCGTTCCACCTCATCGTGATGAGAATCTCCCATTCCACCTCATCACCATGAGAATCTCCCGTTCCACCTCATCACCATGAGAATTTCCCGTTCCACCTCATCACCATGAGAATCTCCCGTTCCACCTCATCGTGATGAGAATCTCCCGTTCCACCTCATCATGATGAGAATCTCCCGTTCCACCTCATCATGATGAGAATCTCCCATTCCACCTCATCACCATGAGAATTTCCCGTTCCACCTCATCACCATGAGAATCTCCCGTTCCACCTCATCGTGATGAGAATCTCCCGTTCCACCTCATCACGATGAGAATCTCCCGTTCCACCTCATCATGATGAGAATCTCCCGTTCCACCTCATCACCATGAGAATTTCCCGTTCCACCTCATCACCATGAGAATCTCCCGTTCCACCTCATCGTGATGAGAATCTCCCGTTCCACCTCATCGTGATGAGAATCTCCCGTTCCACCTCATCACCATGAGAATCTCCCGTTCCACCTCATCGTGATGAGAATCTCCCGTTCCACCTCATCACCATGAGAATCTCCCGTTCCACCTCATCGTGATGAGAATCTCCCGTTCCACCTCATCATGATGAGAATCTCCCGTTCCACCTCATCATGATGAGAATCTCCCGTTCCACCTCATCGTGATGAGAATCTCCCGTTCCACCTCATCACCATGAGAATTTCCCGTTCCACCTCATCACCATGAGAATTTCCCGTTCCACCTCATCACCATGAGAATCTCCCGTTCCACCTCATTGTGATGAGAATCTCCCGTTCCACCTCATCACGATGAGAATCTCCCGTTCCACCTCATCATGATGAGAATCTCCCGTTCCACCTCATCATGATGAGAATCTCCCGTTCCACCTCATCACCATGAGAATTTCCCGTTCCACCTCATCACCATGAGAATCTCCCGTTCCACCTCATCACCATGAGAATCTCCCGTTCCACCTCATCATGATGAGAATCTCCCGTTCCACCTCATCACCATGAGAATCTCCCGTTCCACCTCATCACCATGAAAATCTCCCGTTCCACCTCATCACCATGAGAATCTCCCGTTCCACCTCATCGTGATGAGAATCTCCCGTTCCACCTCATCGTGATGAGAATCTCCCGTTCCACCTCATCGTGATGAGAATCTCCCATTCCACCTCATCACCATGAGAATCTCCCATTCCACCTCATCACCATGAGAATCTCCCGTTGCACCTCATCACCATGAGAATCTCCCGTTCCACCTCATCGTGATGAGAATATCCCGTTCCACCTCATCATGATGAGAATCTCCCGTTGCACCTCATCATGATGAGAATCTCCCGTTCCACCTCATCACCATGAGAATCTCCCGTTCCACCTCATCGTGATGAGAATCTCCCGTTCCACCTCATCACCATGAGAATTTCCCGTTCCACCTCATCACCATGAGAATCTCCCGTTCCACCTCATCACCATGAGAATCTCCCGTTCCACCTCATCACCATGAGAATCTCCCGTTCCACCTCATCGTGATGAGAATCTCCCGTTCCACCTCATCACCATGAGAATCTCCCGTTCCACCTCATCGTGATGAGAATCTCCCGTTCCACCTCATCATGATGAGAATCTCCCGTTCCACCTCATCATGATGAGAATCTCCCGTTCCACCTCATCGTGATGAGAATCTCCCGTTCCACCTCATCACCATGAGAATTTCCCGTTCCACCTCATCACCATGAGAATCTCCCGTTCCACCTCATCGTGATGAGAATCTCCCGTTCCACCTCATCATGATGAGAATCTCCCGTTCCACCTCATCATGATGAGAATCTCCCATTCCACCTCATCACCATGAGAATTTCCCGTTCCACCTCATCACCATGAGAATCTCCCGTTCCACCTCATCGTGATGAGAATCTCCCGTTCCACCTCATCACCATGAAAATCTCCCGTTCCACCTCATCACCATGAGAATCTCCCGTTCCACCTCATCGTGATGAGAATCTCCCGTTCCACCTCATCGTGATGAGAATCTCCCGTTCCACCTCATCGTGATGAGAATCTCCCATTCCACCTCATCACCATGAGAATCTCCCATTCCACCTCATCACCATGAGAATCTCCCGTTGCACCTCATCACCATGAGAATCTCCCGTTCCACCTCATCGTGATGAGAATATCCCGTTCCACCTCATCATGATGAGAATCTCCCGTTGCACCTCATCATGATGAGAATCTCCCGTTCCACCTCATCACCATGAGAATCTCCCGTTCCACCTCATCGTGATGAGAATCTCCCGTTCCACCTCATCACCATGAGAATTTCCCGTTCCACCTCATCACCATGAGAATCTCCCGTTCCACCTCATCACCATGAGAATCTCCCGTTCCACCTCATCACCATGAGAATCTCCCGTTCCACCTCATCGTGATGAGAATCTCCCGTTCCACCTCATCACCATGAGAATCTCCCGTTCCACCTCATCACCATGAGAATCTCCCGTTCCACCTCATCATGATGAGAATCTCCCGTTCCACCTCATCATGATGAGAATCTCCCGTTCCACCTCATCGTGATGAGAATCTCCCATTCCACCTCATCACCAGGAGAATCTCCCGTTCCACCTCATCACCATGAGAATCTCGCGTTCCACCTCATCGTGATGAGAATCTCCCGTTCCACCTCATCACCATGAGAATCTCCCGTTCCACCTCATCGTGATGAGAATCTCCCGTTCCACCTCATCGTGATGAGAATCTCCCGTTCCACCTCATCATGATGAGAATCTCCCGTTCCACCTCATCGTGATGAGAATCTCCCGTTCCACCTCATCACGATGAGAATCTCCCGTTCCACCTCATCATGATGAGAATCTCCCGTTCCACCTCATCACCATGAGAATTTCCCGTTCCACCTCATCACCATGAGAATCTCCCGTTCCACCTCATCGTGATGAGAATCTCCCGTTCCACCTCATCGTGATGAGAATCTCCCGTTCCACCTCATCACCATGAGAATCTCCCGTTCCACCTCATCGTGATGAGAATCTCCCGTTCCACCTCATCACCATGAGAATCTCCCGTTCCACCTCATCACCATGAGAATCTCCCGTTCCACCTCATCATGATGAGAATCTCCCGTTCCACCTCATCATGATGAGAATCTCCCGTTCCACCTCATCGTGATGAGAATCTCCCGTTCCACCTCATCACCATGAGAATTTCCCGTTCCACCTCATCACCATGAGAATTTCCCGTTCCACCTCATCACCATGAGAATCTCCCGTTCCACCTCATCGTGATGAGAATCTCCCGTTCCACCACATCATGATGAGAATCTCCCGTTCCACCTCATCATGATGAGAATCTCCCGTTCCACCTCATCACCATGAGAATTTCCCGTTCCACCTCATCACCATGAGAATCTCCCGTTCCACCTCATTGTGATGAGAATCTCCCGTTCCACCTCATCACGATGAGAATCTCCCGTTCCACCTCATCATGATGAGAATCTCCCGTTCCACCTCATCATGATGAGAATCTCCCGTTCCACCTCATCACCATGAGAATTTCCCGTTCCACCTCATCACCATGAGAATCTCCCGTTCCACCTCATCGTGATGAGAATCTCCCGTTCCACCTCATCATGATGAGAATCTCCCGTTCCACCTCATCACCATGAGAATCTCCCGTTCCACCTCATCACCATGAAAATCTCCCGTTCCACCTCATCACCATGAGAATCTCCCGTTCCACCTCATCGTGATGAGAATCTCCCGTTCCACCTCATCGTGATGAGAATCTCCCGTTCCACCTCATCGTGATGAGAATCTCCCATTCCACCTCATCACCATGAGAATCTCCCATTCCACCTCATCACCATGAGAATCTCCCGTTGCACCTCATCACCATGAGAATCTCCCGTTCCACCTCATCGTGATGAGAATATCCCGTTCCACCTCATCATGATGAGAATCTCCCGTTGCACCTCATCATGATGAGAATCTCCCGTTCCACCTCATCACCATGAGAATCTCCCGTTCCACCTCATCGTGATGAGAATCTCCCGTTCCACCTCATCACCATGAGAATTTCCCGTTCCACCTCATCACCATGAGAATCTCCCGTTCCACCTCATCACCATGAGAATCTCCCGTTCCACCTCATCACCATGAGAATCTCCCGTTCCACCTCATCGTGATGAGAATCTCCCGTTCCACCTCATCACCATGAGAATCTCCCGTTCCACCTCATCGTGATGAGAATCTCCCGTTCCACCTCATCATGATGAGAATCTCCCGTTCCACCTCATCATGATGAGAATCTCCCGTTCCACCTCATCGTGATGAGAATCTCCCGTTCCACCTCATCACCATGAGAATTTCCCGTTCCACCTCATCACCATGAGAATCTCCCGTTCCACCTCATCGTGATGAGAATCTCCCGTTCCACCTCATCATGATGAGAATCTCCCGTTCCACCTCATCATGATGAGAATCTCCCATTCCACCTCATCACCATGAGAATTTCCCGTTCCACCTCATCACCATGAGAATCTCCCGTTCCACCTCATCGTGATGAGAATCTCCCGTTCCACCTCATCACGATGAGAATCTCCCGTTCCACCTCATCATGATGAGAATCTCCCGTTCCACCTCATCATGATGAGAATCTCCTGTTCCACCTCATCACCATGAGAATTTCCCGTTCCACCTCATCGTGATGAGAATCTCCCGTTCCACCTCATCATGATGAGAATCTCCCGTTCCACCTCATCACCATGAGAATCTCCCGTTCCACCTCATCACCATGAAAATCTCCCGTTCCACCTCATTACGATGAGAATCTCCCGTTCCACCTCATCGTGATGAGAATCTCCCGTTCCACCTCATCGTGATGAGAATCTCCCGTTCCACCTCATCGTGATGAGAATCTCCCGTTCCACCTCATCACCATGAAAATCTCCCGTTCCACCTCATTACGATGAGAATCTCCCGTTCCACCTCATCGTGATGAGAATCTCCCGTTCCACCTCATCGTGATGAGAATCTCCCGTTCCACCTCATCGTGATGAGAATATCCCATTACACCTCATCACCATGAGAATATCCCATTCCACCTCATCACCATGAGAATATCCCATTCCACCTCATCATGATGAGAATCTCCCGTTCCACCTCATCACCATGAGAATCTCCCCCATCCACCTCATCCCACAGTTACACACTTTGAATTGTTTAGTTTATGAAATGTGCTTTTCCTTACAGTACAGCTTCAAAGGTAAACTGGAAGGTGATTGGTCAGAAATAAGTGTTCCACTCATGATTGCAGCTTGATAGATTCACATCATTCACTTCTAAGGAGTCTTGGCTTTCTATTGGTCTATCACATGTGGGAGCATGTGGAAGAGAGTTTTCATGTCCCACCATGTCTACATGACTAGATATGCTGCCATGTGACTGGTGATTAGATATATAAAACAGTTTAATTGATGTACCCATTAAATTGGCCAGCAAGTGCATTACATAAAGACTTATTGTAGTTTATGGATGAGGCCAATATGATTCACAGTAACAAAACTGACAAGGCCAAAGAATCTAAAACATCCTTCTCCTGTTCAGCTTTCAGTCAATCCATGACCTCGCCCCACCATATTTGTCCATCCAGCTGGCTCCCTCAGGTCTTCCTCTTCCATCCACCTCAGTGTGGCCTCTGCTTGCTTCAGCAACATGGTTAGCAGAGCTTTCACTCGATTTGCTCCCAAACTCTGGAACTCCTTACCACCTGACATCCATAACACTGACCCTTTAAAGGTCCCATATTATCCAACTTTTCAACAATTTCATCTGGGTGCTAGAGGTCCAACAACATTGTTTTCAGAGAGTTTTATCCCAAATTCAGCCTTGGTCCTTAATTTCAACCATTCTAAAAGTGTTTCTCATGACTCTACTGAGAACAGGCTGTTTCTGTGTCTGTACCTTTAAATGCTAATGAGCGGCATCTGTCCACGCCCACTGCACACCGGGGAGAGGATGCAGGTTTTAGAGGGGGGGGGGGTTGGGTATTTCCCTTTGTGACGTCACAAAGGGAAAGATCTCAGACTCACCAGTTTGAGCACACACTAGCCTTACGGTGCAACACAAAATGAGAGAGATGACAGACTTTTCTCATTATTGGGCCTCATAGACTGAACATGGAGATACATAGGACTGTTGGGACACCTTTAGAAAATAATTTACATAACATGGAATCTTTAACCATCAAAAATAAATGTTCAGGAATGATTTTTTTGTTGAAGATGATCATCGATGAACATCGTTAGCATAATTTTATCAGCTTCTCTATTTTAGGCCCTGCGATGGACTGACGACCAATCCAAGATGAAGTCTGTCTCTCACCTGCATTGCTGGGATAAGTCCTGAGTTGGATAGAAAAGGAATGAATGAATGAATGAATGGTGTTTTATTGTAATTTTCTCAGTCATAGACATGTCATGGTTTGGACTTTTTGTGTGTCTTTTGTTTTTTCCTGTTTTATTTAGTAGTTTAGCTCTCTTGTGTATTATAGCTTGTTTTGTTTCCTGTTCCTCAGCTCACCTGGTTTTGATTTTATGATACATTTCATCTGTTCCTCATTATCCTCTCTGTGTATTTATACCTCTCAGTTGCAGTTTTGTATTCACTGGTTCATTGTGTTTGTAGTGGTTTTCCACGGACAGTTACAATTATTAAAGTGTGTCCTCAACACAGACTCTGCTTCCCTGCCTCCCGTCTCGGCTTTTGGGTCCCCAAACCTCCACAATCCGTGAAAAGACACAACAGCGTAAACCTTGTGATTGTGGATTCATTCATTCAGTTGTTTAGAATATCTTCAGGGCTCAAGGACCCACTGATTATTATTATTAGTCAGTTACATAGTTGTAACAGTCACAATCAGTATGTTCATACACACAAAAAAATCAAGCAGCAAAACTAAATAGGCAGAAGCAAAGCTTGTATGCCTAAAAATGTACAGTTACAAGTAGTTACCTTAAATTATACAAATACCTACAAAACAAATGTGACCTTCATAAAGATAAACAATTCATGCAGTTAGATATTCCTCAAAAATAAATTGATGAATCGTCTTTTAAACAGAAATAAAGAATTAATTTCTCAAAAAGACAAGCGTCTTTGTTTGACCCTTTTCCTGGATTTTGGACCAATAAATTTACAAGTCTCTTCAGGTATGTTAAGTTTGCTGAAGTTTGAAGTATTTTTGGAGACCAGGAAGAACATTTTGTTTAGTTTTAAACATCATTTTCATTGTTTCAACTGTATTATCAAATTTTGTAGATTTGATTGGAACTAATATGAAGAAAACCTTTGTCTCTAAATGATGCACTTGGAGAAAATGCCTCTTTAAAAGCCATGTTGTTGCAGACGTTCTGAACCAAGTTGACAACACCATTCAAAATCATGGGAAATATTGAAATACCAGCAATATGTCTCTATACGTACCCTGTTTTCTTATATATAAAGTATGCATAACAGCCGCCGCCTCATAGTTGATGATCTTCTACAAAGAATGAGGAAATAAATGAAGAACGTTACAGGAAGTGGTCTTCTCCTGGACATCTGCTCTCATGTCTCCAGCTCGATTGGAGAGCTTGTGAGGCACATGTTGTTACCACGTGTATGTGCAGTCTGCAGGTGCGAAGACACGCTTACTTTATGAAGGTTTAGGCAAACGCACATCTTGCAGCACTGTCCTGTAAGACGTTGTGCACTTGTCAGAAGGATTTGTGCCTAAGTGAAAGTATCGGTGCTTGTCTTCAGAATATGAACCCACATCTTAGAAGCAGTTCATCTGATTCCAGTCAGATTGCCCTTTGGACAAATTAAACCTTATTAAAACAGTCTGAAAGCTGTTCAGTACTGACAAAAGGATGAAAAGCACATTGAGATGCGTACCTTTCATTAGCTACCAATTCATTATTGCATATTGAAGAGGTCAGAGAGAAATGCCTGTACAATTCCCAACAGTGTGTAGTAAATAAAGAATGAAATACCTCTGAAAAAAATAAAGAAAAAAGCCACTAATGTCTGTTAAAGTAGGCAATAAGGCATTGAAAATGATGCATTTAAGAGAAAATATATTACCATTAGAAATGGTCTCAGCTGTTGTCTGTTAATTAGATGTCCTTGAGAGATAGAAGTTGCCTTCAAAAGCAACAATAGATCTTTTCATCATGTTTCTATGGCTTTGCTATTTAGGCCTTCCCTTCCAGACTGTTCAAGGCAACCACTAGCCCATCGTTGGACAATTCCCCTTTTTTCTTTTTGTCTCCATTATTTTATATAATTTGGAGTCACTGTTATCCTTATCTAGATATTTCAATTACATGGCTTCTTTGCCACGATGTAATTTACTGAATCACTGGTTTGCTCAGTATTATTGGTCCACTGTGTATCAGCAATGGTTTAGATAACCACAAAACAACCTCAAAAACCAGTTTTTATGCTGTCTGGTCCACTCACAGGAGGAGGTGTAGCATAAATGTGGCTTGTTGTGGTCAAACATGAATTTTTAATGCAGGTTTATAAACCTAAACGAGATTCTTTGTCTGTGCAGTTTCAATTTACTTGAAGTAAAACCTGCAAAATTACAATTTACACGTCAGGAAAAATCACTTAAAATTGTGGAAACTATTTCTGACGAATAAGTAAATTGAAGCAGAAAGTCTTATCTATCACACAGTAATCTGTTTAAACTGCCTGCTCTGTCATGTAAATTATTCACTCACTACAATATTATTACATTTTTGTGTAAATAAACTACACTAACAAATAATATTCCTGAAGAGATAGATATATTTTGTTAAAACCTTTCTAAAATTCATTTTTATATAAATGTAAATCACAAGAAAAGATATAAATGACATGATAAAATGAGTGAAATGCAGCATTTTATTTCCTTTGTGTTGTATTAATGTCATTGTTTCTTTCATACCAGCTGAATAATACTTTATACAGCCGCTATTTTCAATGAAAGAAATTGAGTGTGTTGAAAAGATTTTCCTTTTGAATACGTATTCTGGGTTTTTGTGATTGATGTTGATTAAATGTTTTATATAAACAGCTTCTTTTCAAGGGCTGAAAGACAGACAACATTCTGGTGCAATAATCTAAATCTTGTCTGATTTTACATGTTTTATTACTATTTATTATTGATTTAATTAATAACTCCTACTTGTTTCTAATGGTTTTAATTAGTCTATACTTTAGTGTTGAAGCATCAGATGTGAAATCTTCACTGTAAAATTCAGCAGGTTGACTTTATTGAAAAATATTGACGCTAATTTCCTCAAAACCAAAGTTTTATAAACATAATTGAAATGAAAAGATTTTTTTTTTACATTATCTATAAAAATAACTTAAAAAATTTGATTATTTTTGATTAACTGGGTACAATTAATTCTGTACAGATAAGAAGTGATGCTTCATGTGATGAGTTCAGGTTCATCTGACTCAGATTTTCATACAAACTTAAACCTATAAATTCCAGACTCAATAAAATTTGGGAAAAAAAGTCTTTTTTTCCTTTTTTTTTTATCTTAAATCTCTATCTGCCCATTTAACAAAATGTAAATAAGAAAAAAAAAAAAAAAAAAAAGTATATCTACCGTTAATCACTGTGATGAGTCAAAATGATTTAAAATGAATTATTGCATTATTATTGTGTCCAGCAGGGGGCAGAAGACACGCGTTACGTTGTGTTCAACAGTGTTTTTCAGCAAAGTTTTTACCATAAAGTGATGCAAAAGGTCTCCACACAGAAGACACAATACATATGGCATTGAAAGGTTAAATGCAGCAGTAACTTGTAGACGTTATCTTTGCTAAAATAATGTCAAACCATCTGTTTTCTGTCCCATTTCAGCAGCTGTCTGTACAAATGTTTGTTGTTTAACGTAATGATTACAGTAATGACCAGATGTAAACAACTAGATGTCATCAACTGTTGATGTGACTTGAAAAGTGAAGACATGATTGTTAGCCAGCAGTAACTTTGCAGCAGTCACATGACACCAAGACTGATTTAAAGAAAATAACTCATAACTCATTGTAACAGGTGAGTGTGGAGACGATCAGGGGTGATGATGCTTCTGCATTTTACTCTTTCTAAATAACTCGGGATATAATCATGATTTTTACCTCTTCAGCTCTGTTTAATGTTGTGAGAGATTTTTATTTGTGTAATAGAATAATATATTATGAAAACCTGACCTCCTAAACTAACTAAAACCTGACCCCTAACCCATCTTCGCTCATTCTTCTCCAGAATCAAACTGGTATTTCATGTCTTTATCTCAGGCATGTCCTCTTTACTATTTATTCAAAAATACTCATTTGCACAAATGTACTCATTTTATTATAGGTATCCACTTTTAAAATGGGGTCCTAAAAAATAGGCACAGGACTGAAAGGGTTAAAAAACAGTTATTGGGTAATTTAAACTATTAATACTGTTCATCATAATGAAGTTTTTTATATGTTTCTTCAACAGTGTTGAACATGAAATTTAAGTAAAATTAAAACGTTCAAATAACAAAATAACAATTTTTTAAATTAATAAAATATAAAATAAGTAATGAATTAAAGAAAAAATCTAGAAAATAAAAACTAAATTAAATTAATTAAAAATCACATTTAAAGCCACAACTTCTTTACTTTGATTCATTTTCCATCCAGTTAATTATTCAACCGTTTGGTCTCCATAAAAGTCTGAATTATTTCAGTTCAGTGTCCATAAAGTTATTATATTAAAGTCTATATTAGAATTTACAGTGACAATAAAGATTTATCGTATTCTACTCATATTCTTGGATCAATACATTTGGTTTGATAAATAAAAAAATTAAACTTGTATCCTATTTTAGTTTATTTTGCTGCTTTTTGCAAGTTTCATCTCAGGTAGTAAACTTTTGTCAAATAGATGTTTTTAAGTAAACAGTATATTATATAACATATATATATATATATATATATATATATATATATATATATATATATATATATATATATATATATATATATATATATATATATGTATATATGAAACAACGTCTGTGTGTGTGTGTGTGTGTGTGTGTGTGTGTGTGTGTGTGTATTTGTGCTGGTACTGTAATGTTGATGGCTAATCAGGCTAATCGAGCGAAACCTGCAGAAACCTCTTTATTTACATGAAAAAACCTTTTCCTTTTCTGTGTAGGAGGCTGCATGTTGAACTAAGTTTGTACTGACGGACTGAGAGCAGAGACTTGACGCAGCAGTCTGGTGAGGATAAGAGGTTTCCCTTCCCCTGAATCAGTCGTGCACAGAGCAGGTTAACAGTCCTGCGCCCAGGGAGATGAAAAAGCATAAATTAAAGCGCTCCCTGAAGGAGAGGAGGGGGGTGTTTGGGGTGTGGGGGGGGTAGCTGGGTTACTAAGGCATTATCAGCGCTGGGTGAGGAGCACACAGAGCCCAGTTTCATCCTCGTGTTCTTTGTTAACACAAAGGGGGTCACCTCCATATGAAAGGAAATATAATAACACAGAGACCCTCACACAATAGCAGACTGCTGACAAATTCTCACCTAATTCTGCCCTTATATTCCATGTTCACAACTCGGCTCTTCTGAGGCGGGGCGCCGAGGCTACGGTGACACAGTGCGGGGAAAAATAGAGGCCTGTGTGGAATACAATATGTTTGCTGATGGAAAATATAGCAGAAAAATAAAACAAGCAGCCGCATGCTCACTTGAGAAATGTTTTAATTATATACAAAAGAATGCAGTTAATAAAGGAGGGAATTAAGGCAAATGCTCTGAGCGATTGCGGGAATTTGGCCAAAAGGAAATGAGTTGCTTCACAACCTCTCCATCTCTCTCTCTCTCTCTCTCTCTCTCTCTCTCGCTCTCTCTCCACCATTAAAAAGCCTGCAACTTCAAGCAGTTTTTTAATCAGCTAAAAAACATATGTGGCTTTGCAGCTAAGACAGCTTGCCCAGGCGCTGATAAATGCCTATCACTAATTTGCATACGGTAGAAGCTACCCTTTAATCAGAACCTCTAATCCCTGACGGTATTAATGATTTTTTTTCCTCCTCATATAGTATCATGTTTGCTAATTCCAAAGTGATCAGCTTCTTGTATGCGTCTCTTTTTTTGTGCTGGCATAATGGCCGAGTTGAGAACTTCTGTTATCCTACTTTGGCACATAATTAGGACTACAAAGGGGGACAAATCGCACTGAATGGGACTCACAAAGAAGAGCTCCTCTCTCTTTTTTTTTTCAAGCGCTTCTTTTTCTGCTGAGCTTCTCGTTAAACAGTTGTGTCACTTTGCATATAGCCCCAGAAATGGGGAGAATTTGTTGCCAGATCTTTTAGTGCACGACAACGCTTAAGAGTTCTGCTCAGGCACAGAGAAAAATATCAAAATTTACCATGTAATTAAAATGTCTATCAGCCCTTGGCTGGTTTAGAGGCTGCATTTTCTCCTTCAAGTGGCACTCTAGGCTATAAAGCACTCTTCTTAATTTCCTTGCTAAGCACCTTGCAGGGTAAATGTATTTGACCTCATTTTTCTTGTTTTTTTTTGTAAATATCCAAACTCAATTTACTACATAAAAGAAAAAAAGAAGTTTGTAACATGAAAATAAACAAAAAATATGAAAATATCTCTGGTTTTATTGACTGAAAAAGCAAACAGCTTCCAAGCGATACAGCTTCTCATGGGGTCATGGTGCTATACATGCAAGAAGTGATTAAAAATGAAGGGGAAAAAGAAATAAAATGTCAGCTAGGTACACATGACAGCTGATTTATACAATTCATTTGGGCCATTACTTTTCATTAAAGATCAAATGAAATGGGTACTTACTTACTAAGAGGCCTTTGGGGAGCTGAATTGCAGAGAAGAAAGAAGATTAAACTTTACATTCAGCCCCAAATTTAATTCAGAAGTAATCAATCGCATAATGGGCCAGCAACTGTAGCCGGGGTGATTGAAATGAAATTACCATATTTTTAATCTTAATTTTCCACACTGTTTATCTGACACTGTCAATATAAAATACAAACAGATAATGAAATAGCATTATATTGACACTACAATCATCTCTCGAGCAGCCCTGTGTGATTAAACCGCTGGAATGTTTGATTACATTTTGTTGGCTGACATTACAAATGACACGGATGCTTCGCCGAGACTTGCTGCCGGCTGGAAAATGAGCCTATCCATCAAGGACTCCTGGCAGCTTCTCCCTTCCAGTCGATGGCTACTGCCAACGGTCTGGGCACCCTTCTGTCAAGCCGTTTAGCACCAAAGGAGAGGGAGGGGAGCGTCGGCTGCGGTGGTCGGGCTGTTGGGGTGGGGTGCGGGGGTTGACAAAGATGGGGGTGAGACGAGTGATTCACGGCTCCCTTGCTCTGCTAATGATACAAAAGCAAAGGAGCCACAGAGTGGGAGAGAGAAAAATGTCCCCAGCAACATATCGCCCATGCAGGTGTCTCTTGGCGTACCATAAAGGGACCATAAAGCCCTCACAATGCAGGGCCCCCAGTCTGCAAATCAACAGCTCAGCTGCTGCCCTGGATTAGGTCCGACTGCAGTCATCAAGCCGGTCCACCGACACACTTTACGCCATGAATAGCCTAATTACTTTTTAAGGGGCTCATCAATTTTTCCACTTTAAAAGAGTATTTAGGCTGCAGTTGATCTGAAGCGCTTTTTCTGTTGTTGGTTAGAAAAACTTTTTATTCAGTTGGTTTGCAGTCTGGAGGATTTTCATTCGACCTGACAGACCGGCTCAGATCATTTAGTCTCTGTTTAATAGCCAACCTGAATCATTCAGTCATTCTTCCTGATGCTAACCGACTCGTCCGATGGACAATCTGAATCACGCCAAATTAATTTAAAGGAAAGTTCAACTTAAAAGATTCAAGTTGTGCAAAGACTCATGGGAAATGTATTTTCAGCAGGAAGGCTTTGGTGTTTGCTGCCCGTCATCGACGCGCTTTTCTGCATTGTTGATATTTAAACCATGTCGTTGGGACGCTTATTTTATATTTAGCACCATGTGTACAGACGGCGGTACAGAATCTATATAGTTTCAAATGTAGAAAATATTCTTTCAAGCTTAAAATTTATCTTTTGTGTAGTGCTTTTCTTAGAGAGACTGAAAATAAAATGTTATTTAAAAATAAAACAAACACCCTTCTCTTAGTTTTTGGCTCATGGCTCTCTGGTTGTGTCCAAGGAAACATTGAATTAGGCCCACTTTGGGTCCATGCCTGTCGAGGACAACAACGTTTAAACCCATCATGTAAAACCAGTAACAATCTGTTATTTAAAGCTGACAGGTAAACGTTTCCTGAAGAGGTCAGTGAGCCAGTTTCTCAGGGAATCCAGGAAGCAGACTAAACTTGAGGTTGAGTTTTGATTTTTGTTCTCAGGAAGTTTGTCTGCGGCCGGAGCAGCAGGAAGGTGGACAGACAGGTGAGAGGTCTGGGAGAGAGGTAGGTTGCACGGAGGAAACGGCAGCTGCAGCCTTCCTGAAGCTGGGCGCACATCTTCGTCCCCGTGATCAGCTCCAGTAACGAGGCTGAGGAGAGACCGCTGTGGCAGCAGACTCCACCCAGCAGGAAGAACTCGGACCATGTCCACACGTAGCCAGCTTTTGTAAAACTAACTTCTCCCCAGCAAAAAGATGAGTCCACACGACCTCGTCTTTTAAAGTCCATCCACACATATCTGCATCACGGCGTTGTTAAACATTCATCAGCATATCAAACCTTAAGGCAGCAGTAGCGCCTCTAATCCAATCAGAATAACCCTCCGCCTCACAGCGTCACTTCCAAAAAAGTTGGGTGGCGGGAAATAACTGTCCTTCGCCTTCATTGGTCGTCTATGTGGAGCGGGACCGACGACAATGTGGAAAAAAAACAAAACAAACAAAAACAAAACAAATGGAATAAGCTTTTTTTTTTTTACGTATTGGATTTATGCGACACGGTTCTGAGGACATCCATGCTGTTTAAAACAAACGTTGCACATGTGACGTGATGGTAAACCTAAACCCGCTAATCTTCACTTTGGTCGGAGGGTTTTAAAAGAATTGTTTTGGATTCATAACTCTGTGTTTTCATGTGGATGACCGGCTGAATCGGGGAAAAACATCTTGGTTTTGTGGGATACCTGCTACGTGTGGACAAGGCCTCAGATTCCTCCCAAACCCAACCTGAAGGCCTTCACACACCTGGACCGATGCAAATAAGGAAAGTTTCAAATAGTTTGGAGGAGAGGTTTTTTTCTTCAGGTGTGATGTGAAATTACAAGTAAATGATGAGTTAAAAAATGAATTCATCAGCATAATGATATTGTCTTGATGCTGCAAAAGCAAAGAAAAGAAGAGGCACTGTGTTCATCCTGTTCCAGAAAAGAGAGGCGACTTGTTGAGTCTGGGAGCTGAAGCCGGACCACGGCGCCTTCAGGACGGACGTTAGAACATCGAAGGACAATTTAAGAATCTCCTTCAGCAGCTAGCTGCTGGCTTGAGGAAGCAGAGAAAAATAAGATGCTTGAACATGGTTGCCATGGTGATACAAAACCTTAAAGTAGCAGCGACAAAATGACACCTGCAGAGCTGCTAACGGAGAAAACTTCACGTTCTTTTAGTTACTCACCAAGAGTCCTGATACCACCAGAAAAAGACCTGTTGATGCTCATTTTATGTTTAAATAAACTCACTGAAGGGTCAGAAACGTCACGAAATATAGCGCCGATGCAGCTAAGTTAGTGGTGGAAGTAGCGTGTGCATCAGTGTAATCGGCGTACCAGGAAATGTGCTCCAGAACAAAGGTTCTGTGATTAAATGCGTTATTTCTTTTTTTTTTTTAATGCATCAAAGATTTTGTAATTAATTAATTGTAATCAAAGCATTAAAGTCCAACCCAAATTGTATATTTTATAAATAAATTATATTTATAAAATTTGTAAATGTAATTTTCAATCTTTGCTTGTACAATAAAGACCTAAACTTTAATAATAGTATTGAAAAAGCAACAAACAGATTAAAGTTACAAATTTCTCAGATTCTCTGCATGCAGGGTACCTCAGTAGGTTAGATTCTGATCTCATAGATTTATTTATTTATTTTTATTATTATTATTATTATTATTATTATTATTATTATTATTATTATTAAGTATTGATAAAACAATCATTTACGGAAGTGTATTGTTTTATTGCTTCTTCCTTTACTTATTATTTCTACTCAACACTTCCAGCATCTGCTGACATATATTCTGTGTTTATAAGGAGAATAAAGCTGATTCTGATTTGAAATTGTCTGCATCTCATGAATTTAATTCTCAGATGAAAATGAAAAAGATCTTTTATGTTTGAGTTTTGGGTGTCTGAAACAGAAAGAAACAATTCTGACGCCAGATTTGACTAACATGTGTTTAGCAGCAAGCGACGCTGTTTTCCTGAAGCTAATCTCCAACATAAACACAGGCAGATGGGTAAATTGTCTGCAGCGTGCAGCCTTCACATGGCTGCAGCGTCACACTGTGAGAACAGCACTAATCTAAGCAACCACCTGTTGGGCTGACACAGCATTTTCTCTGGAGCTGAAGTGTGGACCGCAGGTAGTGTTCTTAACTCTGCTGGAGTTTCTGTAAGTGTTGTGGAGGCCTTGGAAATATGTGCTGCGGGATTTATTCTCTCTTACAGATATTCTGCAGGTACAGTTCTTGTCTTTACAGCCAACAGAGAAGCAGGGAAGTAAAAACAAGGTGAAGCAGTGGATCTGCAGCTGTCTCAGCTGAAGGATGGAGGTGCTCCTTGACAGCCTGTTATGTTAAACGCACTTTGCTTTTCAATAGATTGAACCTTGAGCGCTGAAAAGACTCATACAGGCATGAATGTGGGACTATCTCTGTTGCTACAGCTACTATTGCTTCCTCTGCCATTAATATTACTGCTGCTGAGAGTCAGCGATGTTTGAAGTAAAGAAAAAACACAAATTCAGAAGAACTCTACACTTTGATGGAGCCCAAAACTAAAAAAATCATTTAAATTAGCATTTAATTAGCGTTGTTTTTGGATGAATTATTAGTTATTCATCACACTGCTTGGATTTAAGAAATAATATTAACTTTATCCTGCACAATTCAAGCACACCAAACCTTTCAGGTTGCACTTGACAAAGAAGACTAATTGCATCCCTCATAACAATGCTGTTTCACAGAAATCCTGGAGAAAAATACGCCTCAGCGGTGCTGCGTCGGAAGCAAAGGATTGTTGCATTTGTGGAATCAGAGGTATCAGCGGTCCTGAAGGTCACACTGATAAGACCGAGGATTTCTACCGCAGAATTGCATTGTGCTCCGACCTTCAGACCCCCTGAAGTCGATCAAACCGGCATAACAGCTGCTCCACCACAGGACAGCCCAGTTCAGAGAGATGTGGAATAAGGGAGGATCAGTGCTTAGCCTGGAACCTGGTGAGGCAGAAACTAGAATGTTTCAGAGCAGACAGACTGAAAACCAGACTCATGTTCATGTGACTTTGATCTGAGGTTTCTATCCCACTTTTTGTCCCAGTTCACTCATGTAGAATCTTATTGTGGTAAAAAAAAAATCAAAATGTCTACATAACCAACTTCTTTATGGGTAATGAGAATCTTATAGTATAAAATATATTTCTGCTTGTGCAACAAGTGCACATAGGCGTATCCCCGACAAAGGCTGGATGTATAAACCTGCTGGCTGCAGAAAGCTGAGACATGTGAGAAAACTAGATGTGGTAGAACAAACATGTGCGTTACTGTGTCACACAACAAGTCTGTTTGTTTAACAGCTCATCTTTAGATGAGTTTCATTTGTAGTTTATTGCAAAATAAAAGCAATATTTTCCAAACTTTGACAAAAGTGTTTACATTACAGGTTGAATTAGCGCACAAGCCAAGCAGTCTCCTCTAAGCGGAGATTTTCCTCCGCTTAGAGGAGGATGTAAATACAAAACATTTTTTGTTTTTAGCAGCTATTTCAGTCCCACTGCTGCTGCTGTCCTCATTAGAAGATGAAAGAAGTCATCCAGAAGCATCTGTACTTGAACTGAGCTGGCCACATGACGCCCTACATCATGTCTCGGGTTGTAAATGTGTTTCCATACATATGTGATATACTTCTATGTCGACACGTCTGAAAAACGCTTCATGAAAGCATTAAAAATCATTAAATAAATAACTTTGGGAAGTTTTTCAAATTGTGTCTTCTTTACCGTTTTTTATTGTGATATTGAGGTTTTACCAAAAAACGTGACGCCAATATAGAATTAACAAAAACTGCAGTTCCCCCTTCATCCACTAGGGGCTCCTGTACCAATGTACAGCAGGAATAAATATGTTTAAAAAAACATTTTAAGTTTAATAGGTCAAGTTTACCTTCATGACAACTGGGGGGGAGGGATAAACACCTCTGTTTAAAAGTAATTTCATCCCAATTTTTTGGCATAATTAGGGGCATGCCCTTTTGATTGACATCTACTTGACATCCCACTGTAAGAAGGCTGGGCGTAGCACAACAGCGTGAGTTAGCTTTAGCCTGTCTATTTCTGTTTGCTGGTTAGCTCCTGTTAGCTCCTTGTTAGCTCAGTTAGCTCTTAGCTACAGGCAGGTCAGAGTTTGGTAGATGTCAATCATCCACCCCAACGCTCTCAGACCCCCTACCAGCTAATGCCCGTTTTTGTATTTTGTATTCTCCAGGCGATACGGCACACGTAACACAAAGATGGCCATGGTAGAAACCGCCCAATGAGCTTCAGTTCGGCTCTTCAGAAACCTACAGGTGACGTCACAGAGGCTCCGCCCATCTTTTACATCCAGTCTCTGGGTTTTGTGCAGTTCTAGAGCTGATGAAGATGCAGCTATCGATGGTAAAATCATTGGGATTTTGCAGTAGCGTTTAATGGAAGGCTGAGAAGTTGGATTTTTATATATATTTATAGAAATGTGAGGCCATGGTGCAGAAAACACTCCTGAGGATTCAGTTCTAATGAAACCGATGCTGTTTCAGGTTTCAGTTCTTTGACGTACCGTCGTCTCCTGCGGTGAACCTGAACCATCTCTGGTTGGAAAATAACACTGAGTGTATCGTAATCTTTGTGTCCTGAATGATGTTTTCCACCAGTCGGAGTGTGACACTTCACCACTCCACCAAAGCTTCTGTCCCTGAAAGACACATGTTTACTCGAACCCTTCGCGTGTCTTTATGAGCACCGCAGCAGCAGGTCGCCGTGCACGGCAGGTTATTCTGTCACCTACATATGAAACAGGGACCTACATGCTTTGCGGGAAAGTGACATGCAGCAAACATAAAACGCGACCTGACGGAGTGTGTGTGTGTGTGTGTGTGTGTGTGAACTCTGTCTCAATGAAATGAGTCCCTGCTTTCTTGGTGTTTTTATGTTTTCAGTCGTCTTGTGAAACTGAACTTTTGTGTGATTCTCCTTCCCTGAAAGGCGGTCGAGGCTCTGCCGCCTGGTGACAGCACCTCGCTCTGAACCTCCGTAAACTCTACGGCTCCTGAATTATGCAACTTCCTGGTCATTTGAAACTTGTTGACTTTGTGAAACCTCCTCCTCTCAAAGCTCTGCAGTGTTTAGAGCCGTGTTGCTCCTCTGCTTCACCCTGCTTTGCCCTCTCCGGGATCTTTAATCTGCTCCAAGGTCTCTTCTGACGACTGCAAAACTTTATTTATTCTCAGTAACAAAACTCAATCTTTACCTGCCACATTTAAAACCTTTCTTTAACATATAATACTGAACCTGTTCCTGCGGCGTCGTCTAATGGCCTGCAGACCTGAAATATATATTAGCTAAGAGCTGTTATATAAACACGAAGTTTGATACTTTAGAAATATAATAGTGAGGACATCATTAATTGCTCCTGTGTTTCCAGGTTTTAACTTGTTAAAGAAAAGTTTCATTCACTGGTGAGATCAATGCTAAATGTCAAACCACTCCAGAGATTTTTCTTTTTTTTTAAGCGTTAACAACATTGAATAAATATCTTTACTAAAAACAAAAACTCTTCATATGAGTTCTGCTGGATCTTGGATTTGTTTGATTTTTTTACATATTCATCTGGTCCAAGGACCAAATATTGGAACGAATTTGTGTGCTTCAAGTTTCATTGAATGATTTTACGTTTACATTCAGGAGGAAATGAATTTAAACAAAGACTGTGAAAAGTGTTGACCTTTGTTTCATGTTTTCTTCACCGCAGCTCCAGAGATGGTGGCTTTACTGAGTACACTGCTAAACGTTTCACACAAACTTAACATCTCCACGGTGTCATACTCAATGATGCTTTTTCTCTTAATGTTTGGAAATTCATCATTTCCACAAAATAAATTAACTGCAGTAATTTAAAGTTATATAAATGTATTATAAAATCACACATATATATATATATATATATATATATATATATAAATATATATATATATATATATATATATATATATATATATATATATATATGTGTGTGTGTGTGTGTGTGTGTGTGTGTGTGTTAAAACAAGTTAAAGCCTGGAAACACAGGAGCAATCAATGATGTCCTCTATTACTATGATATTTCTAAAGTATCAAACTTTGTATTGATAAAACAGCTCTTAGCTAATATAGCTTCAATTCAGTTCTTCAGAAACCTACGGGTGACGTCACGGAGGCTCCGCCCATCTTTTATATAAAGTCTGTGGTTCTACATCTCCCAATCTGGCTCCGCCCCCTTCACATGCTCCTGCTGAAAACTCGCTCTGGATGAACTGCGCTCAAACCACAAAATCACGACAGAAAATATAAAGATATTTTTTCCCCTTCGACGTTTCCATTGTTTTCTGCTTTAAAGTCTTTTTTAATAAATCACTTTCTCATTTATTTAATATATATATAGATTTTCTGACAACTTTTGTCTTTATAATCAATACTGTGACGTGTTTTTACTTTCAACACAGAGTTTTGTCTGAAAATGTCTCATTCAAACAATATTTAACATCAGCATTAATCGTCATGTTACTTTATCTTTTACAGCAAACATGCAATTAAAGTTTAAATTTTAAAAGAAAACATTGATATGTGGGTTAAATGAATATTTCTACAAGTTTGAAAGAATAATCTTTATTTTCTCTTGAAACTTCCCTCTCTCTGCTGTAACATGCATGAAAATAAAGGAGGCATATTGCCATTAAAGCCATATTCTTATTTATTTAAGAATCTTTCATTGGGAAGAAGCAGGCAGCCAGTGAGATGATAAATGCTGCATTATTACGATGAAGAACATGGTCATGCAGGAGCATTACGTGCTGCATTCGCTTGCATTTTGACATCTCAGGTTTCTCCAGCTGAGGGTCAGATTTTTGTCCTTGACTAAAAAGCGTAACTCTGTATTTAACGCGAGCATTAAACTCGGAGCTCCTTTTAGCCCCCCAGCCCCCGTTGACCTGGCTGTTTCCTCTCAGCCAGAGCTCGCCATGGACACACAGCTGAACTCCTGCCATTCTGTCAGAATTTCAACGAAGGAAAAAAGGAAACATCTGACTGTCGCTGTGATAAGCTAGCTGAGGGACGGCGGGCGCCGAGGAATCACGCCACCTGTTGGAGGACAATGAGCCTTTCACATGAAGTGAGACACACATCCCTTGCCCCCCTCCTTCTCATTTTGTCAAGGCATAACCTCCGCCCCCCCCCACCTTCAAAATGCAGCAACTCTTTCCAATTGAGCCGTTGTTGCTGCCATTGCTATTGGCTTTCAATAAGGCACGGGGTTATCAAAGAGTGAAGGAGAAATTGCCTTGGCTCTGCCGTAGCCCTGATTGCGCTATCAGAGCCGTCAGGGAGGTTCTTTATAAAGGGAGGGCACGTGGGAGAGCGAGGTGGTGGCTGGCGTTGCCCCCCTGATAAATCAGCGCGTGCTGGCAGCCGCTGCTTAGTGCAGCCAGGCAGCAACAGAGTGCCACAGTTCAGGGTCGGTACTTGGCAAGCCCCCTCTCCAACAGGGCTGTCTGCACCCGACCGCAGACCGCTTCCTGCTCCCCAGACTGATTCTCCACCGCTGCCCTTGTCAAGGTTTGTTTGTTTATCCCTGATCCCCCCCCCCACACACACCCACCACCCCTCCACTCCCACCATACAAATTTGTTTCCAACCATGCCAAATTACCCCCCCCCCCCGTTTTCCAACTTATTCTCCATATTTCCCAACTTCTTTTATTAAATTAGAAAACTGTGTTGATTTGAATTTGAAACAAGCTTCAGTTTTGTTTTGTTTTCTTGTTTTTGCTTGGTGGGTCTGTTTACAAAAGCACAAACAGCAACTTCACAATAAAACACGAGGAAAAAGAAGCTAAAATGAAAAGTTTCCTTTCTTCCTTTCATCGTGTAATTCAGCTCGTCTCATGAAACAAAACAGAATTTTCTGCTTGTGATGCTGAAAGATTTGATGATTAATAGTTAATAGTTACACAGAAAACTTTCAGCTAGCATCGGTGATTAAAGAAAGTCCATATTTACGTGTAAATATCACCTTTTTTTTAAAAGAAGAAGAAGAAAAAAAGCCTGCCATCTGGGAGAGAAATTATGCCTCCGTTAACATTTCTCATAAATTTGTCCTCTTCATCTCCAATTGGATGCTCAAGTTTATAACCACCAATAAAAACCTTGATTTGTTGTGCTCTCAAGTGTTTGCTTGATAAGGCTGCAGCAGAATCATCTCTCCCAGTAAGCAGACAGCGCTACACCTCCCTCCCACTTGCCATTTCCATACTTGTCTTCCGAAGAAAACAGGATTCTGGTGGTTCCGACTCATGAAATCAAATGAAATGAAAGGATGAGCGTTGCATCCAGGGATGAGAGGGGAGTATTAAAGTGATCTTGGCCTCCTCCACCCCAGGTGCACTGGGTTAATGCAGATGTTCTTTGCTGCAGCTTTGAGATTGCCATTACTGCTCATTACACACACTTCCAGAGGCGTGGGTGCCGACACCCATGGCCTGATTAATTTCTGATTTTTTCTGTCATTTGCTTCACTTTTCTCATTTCTACCAGAACCAGTCGAAGCCGATCTGGACCTCAGATTTCCTGACTAGATGGACATGACTGTAGGGGTGTCAGTAAGGGGGGGTTACTGGGAGCACTGGGACCAGAGCCGGGACCAGAACTGGGACCAGAACCGGGACCAGAGCCGGGACCAGAACCGGGACCAGAGCCGGGACCAGAACCGGGACCAGAGCCGGGACCAGAGCCGGGACCAGAGCCGGGACCAGAGCCGGGACCAGAACCGGGACCAGAGCCGGGACCAGAACCGGGACCAGAGCCGGGACCAGAGCCGGGACCAGAGCCGGGACCAGAGCCGGGACCAGAACTGGGACCAGAGCCGGGACCAGAGCCGGGACCAGAGCCGGGACCAGAACTGGGACCAGAGCCGGGACCAGAGCCGGGACCAGAGCCGGGACCAGAGCCGGGACCAGAGCCGGGACCAGAACTGGGACCAGAGCCGGGACCAGAGCCGGGACCAGAGCCGGGACCAGAACTGGGACCAGAGCCGGGACCAGAACCGGGACCAGAACTGGGACCAGAACTGGGACCAGAGCTGGGACCAGAGCCGGGACCAGAGCCGGGACCAGAACCGGGACCAGAGCCGGGACCAGAGCCGGGACCAGAACCGGGACCAGAACTGGGACCAGAGCCGGGACCAGAACTGGGACCAGAGCCGGGACCAGAGCCGGGACCAGAACTGGGACCAGAACTGGGACCAGAGCTGCGACCAGAGCCGGGACCAGAACTGGGACCAGAGCTGGGACCAGAGCCGGGACCAGAGCCGGGACCAGAACCGGGACCAGAGCCGGGACCAGAACTGGGACCAGAGCTGGGACCAGAGCCGGGACCAGAACTGGGACCAGAGCCGGGACCAGAGCCGGGACCAGAACTGGGACCAGAGCCGGGACCAGAACTGGGACCAGAGCTGGACCAGAGCTGGGACCAGAGCCGGGACCAGAGCCGGGACCAGAACTGGGACCAGAGCTGGGACCAGAGCCGGGACCAGAGCCGGGACCAGAGCCGGGACCAGAACTGGGACCAGAGCCGGGACCAGAACTGGGACCAGAGCTGGACCAGAGCTGGGACCAGAGCCGGGACCAGAGCCGGGACCAGAGCTGGGACCAGAGCCGGGACCAGAGCCGGGACCAGAACTGGGACCAGAGCCGGGACCAGAGCCGGGACCAGAACTGGGACCAGAGCCGGGACCAGAGCCGGGACCAGAACTGGGACCAGAGCCGGGACCAGAGCCGGGACCAGAGCCGGGACCAGAACTGGGACCAGAACTGGGACCAGAGCCGGGACCAGAGCCGGGACCAGAACTGGGACCAGAGCCGGGACCAGAGCCGGGACCAGAACTGGGACCAGAACTGGGACCAGAGCCGGGACCAGAACCGGGACCAGAACTGGGACCAGAGCTGGGACCAGAGCCGGGACCAGAGCCGGGACCAGAACTGGGACTGCGATGCCACCTGGAGACCGGCAGATCTCGTATTATATCTCGTGTTTAAAGGAAGAAATTCTTTTACACATAAAGTCAAAGCATGCTAACAACTGCGGCGAAGCAGAGGTTTCTCATTCGGTCATCTCTGCAGGACTGTGTCCTCTTAAGATGTTCAGTGTTTTTAACGTGTTTAAACAAAGTTGCATAAAAACTCAGGACCAGGACCAGAGAAGACCACGGTGTTGGAGGCCAAGACGGCAGCTCACGTCCCGTTTTCCCTCGGACCGGATCGCGTGTTTCATCTGGGTGGACGAGCAGTTTTCTACATTAACGTCTCACCAACAGAATCTGGTCCCAAAGACCAAATCTGTTCTTGGAAGCTCCAGAATATTCTTAGATAAATAAAGATAAATATGAAATTGTTGCTTTTGTAAGCAGAGATGTGCATCCAGCGTCCAGCTTCGGTCTGCGATGGATCAAACCGATCAGTCCAGAAAGAACCAGATCGGCCCGCTACCGCCTGAGGAAGACATAAGAGAACCGATGACTCAGCAGGATTTATAAAGACTTCATCATCTGTTGTGATGCAGGTTTTACAGCTGACTCGCTAAGAGAACTTAACCAGTAGCGGCTCGTCCTCAAAGACCAGGAACAGGAACTTAAAGCTCTGGTTCATCCTGACTCTGGTTCTGGTCCAGAATCTAGACCTGATCTGACACCGTAGGAGCCACTAAACGTCCAGATCATCTGGTTCCAGTTTGCTTTTTAACCCAAGTTAAAACAAAACATTTCGGTTTTCTGCTCCTGATATCTGGAACTAGTCTGAACAGAACCTCCGTTCTCCTGAATAAGCTCTAAAATTTAAAGGGGGGCTATTCTGGTATCTGGAGTTTTCTGATCTTTCTACAGTGTTACAGTGTTGAATCCTCATCAGACATGTGAACGGCACTGTTTTTTATCACCTAAACGCATGTTTGAGTTTCAGTTTGAGTTCCAGCACGCTCTCCATTCAGTTTCCATGGCGACGAAAAACGCGTCGTTTTAGAGAGTTTTTTCTACTTGGAAATCCTTGTGACGTCCCGGGGGATAAGGTTCGGTGATTGGTTACCTTCTACTGGTTAACAAGGGCATGTACAAATACATCAGGTGGGTGGAAAACGTGGGATAAAGTTATTTCCAACGATGGCTGGTGAGTTTACCAAAGAGAGACATCCTGCTGCATTCGTTGCTGTGGGTTGCTGTTTTCCACTTCGTTTTCAGGGTCTGATTCAGGTTCCAACATGTAGGGCTGTATGCTATGTGTTGACATTGTAGTTTGCTTTTTTATTGAGTTCATATCAGCCTAATCCTTCTGTTTATGAGATGTTACAATGACGGTGAAAGCAGGTGCGGTGTGCGCTCCAGATGTAGTGCAGTGGCGGGAGGCGGGGCTTAATGCGGAAGAGTCTCAATCCACTCATTTTGCCCACAGGCTGATCTGACAGCCTACGGAGAGGGCCGGTCTGAAGTAAATAAAGCCATTTGTGACAATAACTCCATCAATCCCAGCCCTTCTGGTCTCAGAAATAAAAATAAATTAGCCTGAAATGCACATAATAGTTCCACTTTAACAACGTCAACTTTTTAAATAAGATGTTTCTTTTATAACCATTAATTTACATGTTATATGTTTGTAAACATGTATGTTTACTCTGATCTTGTGCAGGGCATTGGGTTGTTTTGTGTATGAAACATAAACCCATCAGGCTCCCTGAGATAGTCATGGTTCGGCTGAATTATTAAAACTTTTGCTGGTAATGATGGAAACTACTGAACACTGCAGGAACCAGCAGGAATGAAGCTGGGCCGGAGCAGGCCAGGGGGTCATGTGACCCGAAACAACAAACCTTTCTCATGGTTTTTGGTTCTGTTTCGATAAAACAAAGAAACCACGTTGGGGTTCTTTGATCAGTTCAGGAAATCCAGATACTGAACTGGTATCTTTCAGAGGTCGACTTCCAGCTCTGGTGATGAAAGACTGCAGGCCGCTGCACTCATTCACCTTCTTATCTTCATTTTCTCTTGGAGCAGATCAGACACATCATCTGTCTCAGGTCAGATGGACAGCTGGAGAGTGGCAGCAGGTGTGTGACGCGGTGGAAACGTGGAGCTTAAACAAACAGCTGATTCAGATTTACAGAGTTTTTTAGAGTTAGTTGTGTGACTTTCACCCTCTTGCAGAAGCAGGAGAGATCTCAGCCTGCTCGAGGCGACGTTGTTCCCTGCTTTTATCTGCTTGGAGGAGGGATGGATCGGGGACATATTTTATGGAGAAAAGACACATGAATCAGACCTTAAAATAAAAAATTATGCAATAAAAAAAGCTCTGAGTTTTAGCAAACTAGGAAATGATGATTAATATTCTCATATGATGTAAAAAATAAAGAAAAACAGTCAAATTAAAGTCAATCTGTGACTAAACCTTCGTGTCTAAAACACCACGGTGCATGAATCAACACGTCTCATCATGCTGAAGCCATTTGACCGGAATCCGGTGCGTTGGAGCAGGAAAACATCTAAAACCTGCAGGACTGTGTCCCTCCTGGACCAGAGTAGCCCCTCCCTGACAGGATGAACCCTGCTTTGGATTTCATAATCACTGAAAAGTGTCCCGTCATGGAAATAAGTTTTCCTCTTTTTCAGTGTTGTTATGATTGTGTGTGCATGCTACCCCCCCTCCCCATCTGACCTGATCAGCCCCCCCCCATGCAGAAAATCCCAGTTTAACACCTGATTATTACTATAAAACACTCAAAGTTTCACGTTGAGCTCCTACCTGCACCTTTCCAACATCAAGCGGCTGAATCTCCTTTTTTATTCTCATGTTTTTTGTTTTAGCTTCTGATGCTGTAAAATATGTTTTAATCATCTTGAATCGATGCTGGTGTGTGCGTGTTTGTCTTTCACAGCTGAACTCTAACGGTCACATTTCCACCTTGCATCATTTGCCAAAACATCAACAAGTGACGCCGATCGTTGCTAAAAGATCTCGTTTGTTCAGCGGAGGCCCTGCAGACAGCTGCCGCTCCTCCTCCTCCTCCTCCTCCTCTCCTTCCTCCTCTTCAGCCTTGAAGCCAGGGGACGCGTGGGGCCTTTTGTGTACACAATGTGGGGGGCCGCAGATGTCGTTCCCCAGAGACACAGCGGAGGTTAATGATCTCACAGCCTCTGCTAAAATAAATAAATCATTTCCAGCCAGGAGTCTGCATAAATCTCCAGTCAAACGGCGATTTGCTGGAGCAAGCGCCACCAGTTGCTAATGACTGTTTTTTTTCCCTTGATTGCCCGAGGGGATAGACTATGACACAGATGAGTTCTCTCCCTCACTCTCTTTACTCCCCCCCCCCCTACACACACACACACACACACTCTCACTGACACACACACACACACACACACATCCACAGACACACTCTTTGTGGCTATTCTAATTCCCAGCGTGTTTTGTCAGGGGACATTAGCTGTTTGACAGGCGTCTGCTTTGGATTGGGGGTGCATTTGTAGTGACAGTGGTAGTTGTTTCATGTTTCAGCTGAGCTGATAGCAGGAGACATGTGTGGGGGTGCTGCTGTCATGCACAGCACCGCGCTGCATAACACAACACAACACCTCATTCAATCCCTGTAAAGCTGCTGCTCTCCTCAACTTACACAGCCAGTCAGGATGTTTGGGTTTGATATCTGAATTATTTGTTAATGTGGTGAAGTGACATCCGGATTGTACCCGTCGACCTGAGCCTGGAGGTTCTGCTCAGCAGGCATAGTCAGGAACACACTGATTCAGTCAGAAACTGCAGGAATAAATACACATTTTTCAGTAATTATTGTAATTTTTAAGTAAATTAAAGCTCCTGTAAGTTGATTATTTCCTGCTTTTCTTCTTCTTCTATGTCTAATCCTGAAAATATGTTCATGATTTCAATAAAAGATGAACCAAAATGCACAAATCACCAGTTATGTTGCTGCTAGCTGTTTTATAAAACCACATTATTTTGCCATAATTGCTCCTTAAAATTGACAAAAGTATTAACTTGATGACTTAAGCGGCTCAAACAATTGATTTTTGCCTGTAAATTTGTGAAGTAATTACTGTAGAGATAAATCATAACAAATAGCTGGTGGGATGAACATACTTTCTGTCTTAGTAACCAGCGTTGCTTCAGTTTTTCACTGCTTGAGTGGAGTCATCAATAGAGACGGTTCAGTAATCAATGAAGCCATTCAGAGCTAATGAAGAGAGCCACACTCAATTAGCAGCATTGATTTACCTCAGCGTGTGATTTAAACAAACTAAAACATGAATTCTTCAGCATAAATCTGTCATTTCCAGCTGCAGGATGTACGGTTTCATTTTAGTGTTTTTTTTGTGGTATAAAAGAGCAAACTTGAGCAGAAATACTGATTTCTGGGGGATGATGCCTTGACAAACAAAATGCATCCATGGATCTTCATTTCAAAGTGAAGGTGAAGTCAAACACTCTGAGGATTTGTAGATCAAATCATAAACATTTCAACCAGAGCAGGTTTTTTTTTGTACATATATGAAAAAGCAGCAACAAAGTAAATAAATAAAGTCATTACCAGGGCTTAGAACAGAGGCAACCGATTTGCTCTTTTATCCTGCAACAACAAAAAGAAGAAGACAGAGGAGGAAGAAATAACAAAAAAAGGAGAGAAAGAATTGCACAGAGGCTTTTCTTTTCTTTAAAATGCTGCATTAGGTCTTTTCCTGCAGTCAGTTTTCATAGTTCAAAGCTGGCAGTTCAATAAATAGCTGGAACTGGCACATCTCTGTTCTTGCAAAAAGAAATCAATGTTAATCCTATTACCGGCAGTTATCACCTAGCCCAGAAACGGTGGCAAGTAAGGGAAAAAAAGAGAAAAAAACTGAGATGTCAAAGCGGGAAGGGGAGAGAGAGCGAGAGGAAGGGAGAGAGAGAGCGAGTCACCCTTCATTCACTTTCAAACACAGTTTTGATAATTTACTTCTGTAGAAGAAGAAGAAGAAGAAGGAGGGGGAGGAGGGGGAGGAGGGGGGGGAGGGGGAGGAGGGCACCAAGCTTCTCTTACTAGGAAATGTGTGTGTGTTTACGTGCATGTGTGTGTGTGTGTGTGTGTGTGTGTGTGTGCTTGTATGCCTGTGGAGAGGTGGGGAAGGTGGGGTGGGGGGGTCCAAGGCTACTGATGTATTCGCACATAATGCTTGGATCAGACCCTGCTGCTGTAAGCAAGATGTTTGAGGCACAAAACATCATTTCTGAAAAATGTTCACACCGCTTAGCAATCCTCTTCCTGGAGCGCCCTGACATCTGGCCTTTCTCCTTCTCCCCTTCTCCCACTTCCACTCCATCCTCTCCGCCTCTCGCGCCGTTCGGGAGGGAGAGGAGGGCTGCTTCTCCGTCACAAACACACCTCACCAACAGAAAGCTGCTTTTCTTCCCTACTAATGTTAAATAATGAGATTAAAACTCATTTTTGCAGAACTGCAGGATCTTTCTTCCTTATGTGATGAATTATCTGACAGATAATATCACAGTCCTGTCATAAAAGTGGGATTTTTTTTCACTTTGATGTAAAATTTCTAAAAAAAAAAAAAAAAAAAAAAGTTTTATTAAATCAAACCAAATAAAATAAATTTTCTTGGTTTAAACAGTAAAAATCACAGAAAGCAGAAAAATAAAAACAATCAGCCATTATTACAGCAAACAGATCTGCAGTCAACACGTCTACATCCTGGTAATAAACTGATCGGCATGTATTGATAAGTTACTGCAGTGACAGTAACTTATTAACATCACAAACAATGTAAACATCATGAATTATGATGTTTAAAATAAAATAGATCACGCTTCGCTTTGGGATGTTTTCTGGACATTTCTTCATTTCTTTCTATTTAAAGTCAACAAACTAAAGAGCTCACTGATTCATTTAGATATCTCTGGATTGATCCTAAATAAAATCAAATTTAATGATGAGAGCCAATCCCAGCCAGGATCAGGTGACGGATCAACATCAGACGCGTCAGATGACAAAATATTAATTTCATGTAAAATTGCTTCTGAAATGTGAAAAACTTCTTGTTTTCTGTTGTTTTTAGTTTGTAAACGGTGAGGTTGGAAAACAAGACGTCTTCAAAGCATCACTGACGCTGAGAACATTCAGCACTTTGTGATGAAAACAATGATTCGCTGTTTAACGGAGGAATTTCACCTGAAGACTGACTGGCAGCTTTAACCCTTTAGGTCCTGCTTTACCACCTGCTACAGGGAAATTTACTGTGACTTTAAAGAATTTCTCTAAAAAACTGTAAATAAACCAGCCTGAGCATCACTTCCAGCTGGTGTTGGTGTGTAAAACCCAAACTAAGTGTGTGTTATAACACTACTGTTTCACATTTCACTGTTACATCATTAATAACTTCTTCTCTTTAACATCTCAACCGTTTGCTAAAAACATTTATTCTGTTTATTCTGGTCCAAAACTAACAGAAAAACAAAGAGAAACTTTTTTCTTTTTGTTGGCGTGAAAGTTAAGTAAGTAAACTTTATTTCAACAGCGCGTCTTACAGACATAAAGTGTTTCACTAAAATAAAACATACAGCATATAGAAACACATGAATATAGAACAGCAGCACCGCTTAGTCCACTTGGAGCTGAAATACTTGTCTAAACAAATACGTCTTCTTTTTAAAGGCATCTACTGAGTGCAGATCCTGGGGATTCTTCCACAGACGGGAAGCGACAGATCAGAGTTTTAAAGCAGGTGGGACCATCAGGCGTTGCCCTGACGACCGTAGGCCGTTAACAAGTCCACAATGTAACGGGGGGCCTGTCAGTGTAGGGCTCGGAAAGTTAGTACAGAGTTTTTATATCGAATACGATCCTCAACTGGGAGCCGGTGACGAGACGTCAGCCTGGGTGTGATGTGGCTCCTCCGGCTGGCGCTGGTTAAAAGCCTCGCCGCCGGGTTACAGACTGAAGACGAGCCTTAAGGCCGGTGAAAAGGCTGTTGTCTAACCGCCAGGTCACAGATGCATAAATATTATCTATATATCTATATTAAAGGTAAACTAATCTCAATCTAAAAAATCTAAAAGAACCCCAAACATATTCCCATTACTGTTCAGATTCTAACTTTTTCTCCAATCTTTGGGGATGATTCGTAAAACTCGGCACTCCTTTCATGTGGAAGCATCGCCTCGATTTGTTGGAGCAGAAATCTGAAGCTGGACCAGGATGGATGGGACCAGCCTGGATGGGACCAGGATGGATGGGACCAGGATGGATGGGACCAGGATGGATGGGACCAGCCTGGATGGGACCAGCCTGGATGGGACCAGGATGGATGGGACCAGGATGGATGGGACCAGCCTGGATGGGACCAGGATGGATGGGACCAGCCTGGATGGGACCAGCCTGGATGGGACCAGGATGGATGGGACCAGCCTGGATGGGACCAGGATGGATGGGACCAGCCTGGATGGGACCAGCCTGGATGGGACCAGGATGGATGGGACCAGGATGGATGGGACCAGCCTGGATGGGACCAGGATGGATGGGACCAGCCTGGATGGGACCAGGATGGATGGGACCAGCCTGGATGGGACCAGCCTGGATGGGACCAGGATGGATGGGACCAGCCTGGATGGGACCAGGATGGATGGGACCAGCCTGGATGGGACCAGCCTGGATGGGACCAGGATGGATGGGACCAGGATGGATGGGACCAGCCTGGATGGGACCAGGATGGATGGGACCAGCCTGGATGGGACCAGCCTGGATGGGACCAGGATGGATGGGACCAGCCTGGATGGGACCAGGATGGATGGGACCAGGATGGATGGGACCAGGATGGATGGGACCAGCCTGGATGGGACCAGGATGGATGGGACCAGCCTGGATGGGACCAGCATGGATGGGACCAGGATGGATGGGACCAGCCTGGATGGGACCAGCATGGATGGGACCAGGATGGATGGGACCAGCCTGGATGGGACCAGGATGGATGGGACCAGCCTGGATGGGACCAGCCTGGATGGGACCAGGATGGATGGGACCAGCCTGGATGGGACCAGGATGGATGGGACCAGCCTGGATGGGACCAGGATGGATGGGACCAGCCTGGATGGGACCAGGATGGATGGGAAACATGCTTGTTGCAATGGAGGCCATTTTTCTTGGAGAGAAGGAAGTTCACAAAGCCCCCCCCCCCCCCCCCCCCCACGCACACACACACACACACACACAAATGAGGTACCATTTAAAAGCACTAAATGTCCTCTTTAAAGACCAAAAGGTGTGAGTTCAGTAGCATTCAGGGAGATGAAAATATTTAGGTTTACTACTGGTAGTCAGGAGGATATAACTGGACCAGCATGAACTGGACTGCATTTTCATTTGTTGTGAGTTCATTCTGTATAAATAAAGTTTATTTGAACCGATCTGAATTGATGCTCTGATTGATTTTTAAACGTATCTTCAGCCTTCAAACTACTGACAGGAACAAAGAAGCTCATGGAAGCTCCTTCTGGGTCGTGATGATCGTTTTGAGTTATACAACCGTAAACCCGGCGGTGTCTTCGCCCAGTAAATCTCCTCTTCGCTCAGGTATCTTCATTGACCTCCTCATCCTCCCAGTCTGCACCACCTTCATTTGTTCTTGTGCAGCAGATGACTGGAAGCATTTGCACTTCTTTCACACCCCTCGTGTCATTAAACATCGCTAATGGACGTGACTGCTGCGCCTGCAGTTCTACGATGTTTATGTCTTTTATTAAATCTATTATAAATGACAACGTATCGCTTGATGTACATGTGTCTTTCCTTGTTTACTTCTTTGTGTTTCTCGTGCTGCTTCTGGATCTTTCCGTCGTTTTGCAGAACAAACTCCTGAGAAAAGAGAAGCAGCTCGATTGACGAATGATCAGCTGGTATGATCTACTGTCTGAGGTAGAGCGGCGGCTTTTAGACGTCTGAGTAAATAACCAGCAGTTGTTGAACTCAGTAATGGCAGAAAACTGTTCGCTGTTTGGTTTTTTCTCTGACATGAACGATGACAGTCATCACATGGCGTTAAAATGATCTGACTCTTCCTGTCTGGTTGTACGACTGACCCGACTATTTATATGTTTTTAGATTAAACAATTAATGTGACGATTATTAAACGCAACTCAACTGAAACTGTGACGGTTAGCAGCGGATGGATCCTTCCAGTCTCCTCCGGATCAAAGCTCCGCTTTTTTGTTCATGTCAGTAATTTTCCTCCTTCTTTTGCACTCCAACTTGGACAAATGAAGAGTTATATAACAAGAATTTTCCACTGTTCTCTGATATTCTCTCATCGTTTTTAGAAACAAAACCGCCAGCCAGTGAAAGGGGAAATAATCAGAGTGCTTAATAATGAAAAGAATTGTTTGCTGTAGCCTTAGTGCCCCATCTGCTCCATGTCAATGCCTCAAAAGATGGATTGCACTTTCACTCCACTGCTCTATAACTGTATACAGTCGCTGCAAATAAAACTCAAACAAAACAAAACACACAGCCATTTAAAATCGCATTTCTCCAATGAACACACCAAAAGCCCTAGATTAGGCCTAATCACTGTCACCAGGAAGCAGAATCAGGCCCTCTCACTGGCGGATTAAGTCTTCTGTTGTTGTTGTCCTTATTGTTATTGCTGAGAAATAATTACAGCTGAATCTCATCAAAGCCAATTCAACTCTTGGCAGGACTTTGCTCTGTTTTCCCTTCTTCTGTTTTTTTTTTTCATTTCTTCCAGCGAGGAGCCTGACTCCCCCCCCTCCCCTCCTCCTGAATGAAAGTAAAGATTAAAGTAGTTAAATTCTGAGGGGAAACGGTGGAGGTAAAGTCTTGTTGCAGAGAATGACAAAATGCATCTTCCTGACACGGGTTTTCACCTTGACTTGACTGACTTTGGATGAATTTATTTCCTGTGCTGCGTGAAAGCTTGTGACCCCATTCCAGGCTGGCCTATTCTGCGTTCTTATAATAAATTAGATGGCAATGCGGGGGGGCTTTAACATGTAAAATAGCGGTGACATGCTAAATAATGAGGCAGGGTAGAATTATGTGGCGCTGGCGTGCAGACTCTGGGGTATTCCCAGACTTCCCAGTAGCTCGGGCCTCCTACTCTTCTCTGATGGGGTGTGTGTTGGGGGGGTGGGGTGCATATGGAAATGGAATTAATGTACCAATGCCCAAAGGTAGATTACGCCCAACCCCTTCTCTGTTTGGACCTAACAACAGAAAAAAAGAGAAATAATTTCTCCATCGTGGACGTTTTGTCGCTCCGTAGTGGAATTTGTGATAAATGATGTTTTTATTTTCACTTTTTAGCCTGGTTTGATGCAGAACGTTATTTCAGTGCAGTGGATCGGGGTCTAATGTCTCCATCAGGCTTGCATACAGCGTTTTGGAGATGATGCACATCTGGGAGAGAGGGATGGTTGCGATAAAGATGCAGAGCCGTGTGAATCTAATGGCCTTACTGTGACTTCAGGAGCTGTTATTGTTGCCTCTGAATACGGAGCACATTCTGCATCCGGCTGCGGCGCAACCTTGAAGCTGCACAGCAAACTCTACTGTTTTATAGCCATTGTTGCAGCAGGCGGCAGATTTACCAGGTCTAATGCCGGCGATTTTAGCTTCCTTGTAAAGCTGTTTTACAGCCGGGGTGTGAGCGTTTCCCTGTCCTTCAGGTGACACACACACACACACACACACACACTGCAATCCAAACTCACATCACACTTTATTGCTATCTGTCAGTAGAAAAGCACAGGTGACTGATGATCCCTTCGCTCATTTAGAACATTTAAAACAGCCTGAAACACAAACACAGTCGTTCTGCAGACAATAAACTCCTCCAGCTTTGGGAAGAAAGCTGCCTTCCCGTTGCTTTCTTTTCACTTTTCACCAGCGTCTTCCTGTCTGGCGCAGACAGCGGCTGTTACAATGGGTGATATGTTATATGTGCGCGCGCTGGCTGGATTAAATTTTTAACGGCTCCAAGGGCAGCCGGCCCGGCTGTAAAGCTGAGCGGCGGCGGCGGGGAGAAGGAGGCCATCACACATGCACTTCTGCTTTTCTCTGGGAGGATTGTTAAACACCTTCCGCCGCAAAACGGTTTTCACAACTTTTTTCTGACACTGCTGCAAATTAGAAAGCAGTCTGCGTTAGCTCAGGGGGGGGGGGCCCTTCGGATGAATGGCGCGCTAAGTTGGCTATCAGCATTCAAGGAGGCCATGTTACAACATGGAGATCACCTAAAGCTCCACGTGAGTTATGTGTGCTGATTGTCAGCTGACATTATGCACACTGTTTGAGGCTAAACAAGCCAGTGTGTGGATCATAAACTGTGCCACCTTACAGCGAGGAATCACCCCCCCTCCTCCATAAACAACTCTGTCATTTTAAGTAAGTATCACCCTGCTTACCAGGCACCTTTCGTGCGTGAGCTGCACCTAATTTAGAAGCTTTTAAATCTTTTGCAAGTGTTGTTGTGAGAAATGCCTGGTTGCAAATGTCTTTTATTGAATGCTGACTCTGTAGTATTACGGACTTGCAGATATGCCGGCTGTAATATGCCCCTACAGCTTTATCTTGTAACAGTAAAGTGTATTAATTTTCCTGGACTGGGGGAGAGAGAGAGTGTGTGATGGGTTAGAATTGACTCTATTTAGGATTGGGGTGACTTGCCACAGACTGAAAACCTGGTTTTCACGCAAGGATGGCAGAAGATGAAACGGTGCGGGGGGGGCTTTCACTTGGTAGATTTCTTAAGTAAGCTTACCGGTTTATCAAAATCCATCATGAAGAGTCGTTACAGACTTTTCCAGGAGTTGCATTCTTGGAATTGGGAGTGAAAGTCCCACTTTGCATGGTCACCTATGAAGCTGAGCTTCATACTGGTTTGCTGATGGACCAGTTGGAGCTTCTCCATCAGGTCGGTGTGTATGAAGAAGCACAGAAGCGTGAGTTACATGGATGTGGAGCTGGTTCACACTAACTGTCAGTGAAAGTCTCTCACAGCTCGACGTAATTTGATTTGCACACAGAGAAGTGGGATCAGCTTGCGGCTTGCCCAACTCCTCCTTTCTTTCTATTTACTGCCAGGCTTTTTAGAACCTGTAACGTGGCATTCAGCAATAGTTCTCCAGCTTTCAGAGGGTTTGCTAAACTTTTTCTTTGGGTATCAGCTGCTTTCATTTCTATCTGACCATTTAACTCCAGGAGGAAGCAGCTGTGTGGACACATGAAGACAACCCTGCAGGTCCCGTTTCTACTGCTGCACCAAAAAATATCCGTTTTACATTTCTGCAACAACGAGGTGATTCCTCACCATCTGGACATGAGAAGAGTTGGGATTAAAAGAAGACCACAACGCATGAAGCGGGTCTGAACGCTGACAAAGTCCTGAAACAGGACCTGAGAGACAAATCTTGTCCTTCAGCTGGTCTGTCTACTGCTGGCCGAAGCCATGGTCAGAAATGGTCTCCATGGAAACGTATCTGTCAAGGAAGAGCCAGGGCTGAGGTATGTCCCCGGTACAAGAACTGGACTGAGAACCAGTAGAAATTGTTCTGATGGAGAGCTGGATCCTCTGCAGAACCTGGACCTCAGCAGGTCTGATGGAGAGCTGGATCCTCTGCAGAACCTGGACCTCAGCAGGTCTGATGGAGAGCTGGATCCTCTGCAGAACCTGGACCTCAGCAGGTCTGATGGAGAGCTGGATCCTCTGCAGAACCTGGACCTCAGCAGGTCTGATGGAGAGCTGGATCCTCTGCAGAACCTGGACCTCAGCAGGTCTGATGAAGAGCTGGATCCTCCATTTTGTGGATTAATCCAGAGACAGTAATCCTTCACCGGCACTCATCTGGACTACTGGACTGGGTTTGGGTCTTAGTGGGTTCTCCACAGTTTGTCTCCAGATGCAACATAATGCTGCTGTGTGTCTTTTACTGGTTTCTTTGGTTTTAGCATCACTCCATTGGCTGTTTGTTTATTTCAGAGTCCACTATAAAATAATAATAATAATAATAATAATAATAATAATAATAATAATAATAATAATATTTGTTATGAACTCCCTCCATGGCGTTGGTCCTGCCTCCCGCTCTGAGCTCCTTCACCCTGACTACCCAGGCTCTGATCCTGATGATCCAAGACGATCCGGACTTTGCTGTTGCTGGTCTGAGGATGTGGAAGGACCCGTCTGCAGACCTTATTCTGGCTCGTACCAAATCGCTTTGGCTTCTTGACTCTCTGGAGATGTTGACATTGTTCTACTTTATTCATTTTTGCTTTTACATATTTAGTTTTATTGATGTAATCTTAGAATTTCTTTATGCTTTGATTAATTTTATTTACGGTGCTTTAAATCTTCTCCTGGATGTCAGCACCATTGGAGCAGTGTGGGATCATCTGGACAGCTTTGGAACGTCCTTCAACAGAACTATTCCTGAGAACGGTTCAGGCTCAGAATGTAGCAATCCGGTTTTTACCTTTATGTTTGCACGTTAAAAACAAACAACAACAAAAACAACATAAGTTATCTGATAATATTAAAAGAATTGAGGGGTTTGCTGAATTAAAAAAAGGAAAAGTCCCACAGAGGACGTGTCCAGAGGAATAATCTACCTTCTGTTTATTAGAACGCGGTGAATAAGTTTCTGCTTTGCAGACAAATTGGGTTAAAAGCTGATCCCAACATCAAGCAGGCTATAGAGTCTCCTTTCTGCTCTGATAAAACCACACTGCATCCTCTCTGAGCTGGGGGGGGGGGGGGGACGGTAAAACGCTGGAGACAACCGGTGGCATCCCAAGTTTCTACAGCAGTGCTTTTCCTGATAATGCCACACATTCAGGTCTCTGCTTTCAGTAGCCTTCGCACGAGTGCTCCAGTCTCACACGGCACTTAAGTGTGATTAATAAGGTGCAGCCTTGTGCGAGTGTGTGTGTGTGTGTGTGTGTGTTGAAGGGTTGGTGTTGAGGTGGCGGTAGTGGGGGAGTTTATGTCAAGATAAACGTGGAAATGACCTAACAGTCACCAGCTTTTTCCTTTCGGCTGCTGCACAGCGCCTAGCTGGAGAGCAGGAGAGGCTGGGGGGGGGGGGTTTATCACGCCCAGGGCTCAGACCACCAGAGGCTCTTGTGAAGGAAGGAAATTACCGGGTGAAAACATTCACAATACCCCAACTCAATTCCCCCCTCCCTCATCTCTCTCTTTTCCTTCTCTCTCTGACTTCCACTCTCCTGTCCCTATGTTTATCAGGTTTTGGGGCACTGTATTTTGATGTCAATAAGCAATTTTTCTTGCCTGGTCTCCTGCCTGACCCCTTTAATCCATCAATATATTATTAGAGATAAAGTTTTGTGGACGCCTGCTGCAGTCACAAGATAAATGACATCTCTGAAGTCACGCATTAAAGACTAGATTAAGGCCTTGTGACTGTGTCTTCAGTGCTCATCTGTGCGCCTCTGTCCAACCTATCACACTAAGTGACAAGAAAGAAAAATAATGAACTGAGGCAGAAAAAGCAAAGAGATATTTCTTACACACAACCGGCGTCTGTCTTCAGCCAGGATTAGGACGCATTAGAGGCATGCTGGAGGAGAGCAGAGCGGCGCTGTTGTGTACGTCCAGGCGGAAATAAAGGAGAAATTAGTCTGTTTTCAGTCTGAAGGGAAACAATGTTTGTTCAGCAGTTTAATGTTCGACTCATGATTACCTCACCGCTTGCACACTGGACTGATAATATTCTGTTCAGATTCACAGTTTGATAAACTAAAGGAAGATCAATCAGACGGAGACATTTATATTTTAAAATATATTATTACTCTATTTAGATCAGATTATTGGATTTAAAGCCTAATATTTCTGGTTTAGCTTTAAAAACACGACACTTGCACATATATATAGAGAAAAACATGCAGTGACCTGAAACTCTGTTTTAAATAACAAAAAAGGAGCAAAAAAATGTAAATTACTCATAATTTTTACTCATAAAAATTTTTAATCATAATTTTGCTTACAGGTTTTATAACCCTGTAAGCAGCAGGACAACATTACTGCAATAATATCAGAGATAAATGATTAAAATAATTTAATTTAGTAAATAAAACTGGGAAATCAGGCTCTGTGTTTGACCCCTCTCTGGCTGGACAAGCCCAGCTAGCTGTTAGGAGAGTTAAAGCCTTGCTCATGGGCCCGTGGTGCTTCACCTCTGTTACCACACCAGCGACCCAAACCCAGGTTCTCCAGACCCAAACCCGCTTATAAGTAAATATGATCAAAGAAACAGTAAATAATGGTTTTATGCATTTTGTGCAGCATTAGTTTCAAATGCTTCAAACACCACGTGCACAGACGTGCAATAAGCAGCTTCAGAAAATGATAAATTACATTTTTTGCAACAAATATCTAAAAAATCAAATAAAAAATAAAGACAAACTGCATTTTGTCAGTATGAATAAAGATAATTAGTCTGAATGACACATCTGTGGCGGCGCCGTCTGGAAAAAGTTCCTGTTTGGACCTTTAAGGGGACGAAGACTTTGTCAACCGGTGGTTCCTTCAAAGATTCTGCTGTTGTTCTGAACTTATTCGTATCTTTATAATCCGTATCTTATAAACCTTACGGTTCTTCTGCTGGTCGTCTTATAAAAGCAGAGAAACTTGTGAAACTATCTGCAAATCGTCACACAGAATGAGAATGTCAGAAGCAACGAGAGGTTTGGTGTCCTGCTCAAGGGCACTTCTGCAAACTCACATCTCCAGACGTCTGACTGGCAGATCAGCGACGGCCACGACAGAGTCACATGAGAACGAGCCAAAACAAATGTTTACAAATGCTATTATTGTAATAATGTAGCTTTTTAACTGCTCCCACAGCGATTGTTTCAGTGACGAGAATTCACACCAAACCATGTGACCATTATGTGGTTTTTATTCCAAAAGCAGCATTTGTCATCCTATTAACGTTCAGCATTTTACTGTTGTTACTCCATCATTTACTGTTATCTCAGTGGTTTTTCATTTTTTTCCTTACTATCATTATTTCCCAGAATAAATGAAAAATAAAAATAAAACATTTTTGAGTTGTTTTGTGGAAACATTAAAGGGTTAAAAAAGGAAATGTCCAGATCTACACAGAAGCCTTTATTTAACCCAACACTAAAACCATTCGTTAAATTCTGATTAGAATATTAGATGCCTGTAAGGCAGAATATCTTGTTTAAATGTAAAGAAATTCCCTGCTGGTGTCTGCCAGTAAAACTGCATCTTTCTGCAGAGTTTTACTGCAACATGCATGTTGATGGAAGTTATTGCTCACCAAATCAGTTTCTATGTCATGCAGAACTCTCAAACATTTAAAACTCTAATGGCTACGGCCACATGATGTTTCTTAATTCAGAATTAATTCATTCATTCATTATCCTAACCACTTAATCCACTGAAGGGTCGCGGGGAAGCTGGAGCCTATCCCAGCAGTCTTTGAGGGAAAGGCGGGGTACACCCTGGACAGCTCGCCAGTCCATCGCAGCCCCCATTCGAAATTAAATAATTTGGAATTAACGTATTCTCCTACGAGTTTACATGAAAATAATAATTACAAATGAACATGAAACACGTCCCCCTTTGGAGCAGCGGGTTGGGAGGGGTTCTGATTGGACAGAGGGTGCACGTGACGTATGACGTATACCAGAAATAAACAAAGTTGACTCCCTGCTTCTCGTCTTTTCAGTCGTAACTTGTAAAAACTACATAATATGTTCCAGTTTCACCGCTATTTTTTTTATTATAAATGTGAAGTAGCAGCTCAACACCAGCGTACTACTTCACTTTCTGCAGCAACTGAGAAGGAGAAGAAAAATAGACCACCGAACACGGGAGGTGAAACAACGCGCGTCATTGGGACAGGGCAAGGTAACGAGCATGCGCAGAACGACCGGAATTAACTTAGAGAGGAATGAAGGTTTACATGACAGAGGAATTAAATAGATCGGGATTAAAATGTGAATAAACCAGACACTTACATCGGAGTTAAGTTTAATTCTAAATAGAAATTAGCATTAGGAATTAAGTGTTTATATGGTCGTTTTTTCATCAGTTTAAAGCTGAATTAACTTTTATTTGGAATTAAACAGGAATTAAAACTCCCATGTAAACGTAGCAATTGTCATATTCTGTTTATTGTATTGTTTATTCTGCATTTACCTGCATTGGGATTACTGATCAGCTTGTTGGTTAAATTCCAAAACATTTACATCTGTAGCAACAGATGTAAATAAAAAGAGGAAAAGAAAGAGGGGAAGGGGGAGAAGAAGAAGTAAATACGACTGACTTTTACTGGCTGGACAGATCGGACTGTACAGGCTGGATGGAGATGGATGCCAGATCAGCTGGTAAAAGAGAAAATTCAATTCAATTCAACTTCATTTATATATCGTCAAATCACGGCAATGCCATCTCAAGACGCTTTACAGACAGAGGGGAAAACATAAATCTGCAGAAGTTCTGAAGACGGTCTTTAATAGCATAAAAAAAAGTCATGCTAAGAGCAGAACGTGCATAGATAACAGGAACTGCAGAAAGTTGCTGCTAACAGGCTGAAACTCAGAAAATGACCACTGATATTATTTAAAATTGTGGCCCAACATCCTTTGATACGGATTGTTTCCTTTATGCCTGAAGGATTTGTGGGTCAGTGTTGAGTAAAAACACGTTTCTATGGATTAAAAATGATTGAAAAGGCACCAATGTCCAAAAAAAAAACCCAAATAGACCAACTTAGCTTTCAGAAAACCTGGTGAAATTTTATTAAAAACAAAAGAAGGATGCTAAACAACAGACGTGCACAGTGCTGTGTGCACACGTACAACCCCAACCCACACATGCAGAACGTTCACAATCTTCTATGCAAGGATTCAACTTTTAAATGAGTTGGTTATATAATAAAACACTGCATTAATGCACTCTGTAATGTTTCAGACAAACCGCTGCCTTAGTGTGCTAACAGAGCTGCTATTCCAAATCATCCAGAAGTTTCAGTAAAAAATCAAATGAGAATGACTCCAGATCCGTGGGCGTAGAGTGATTTCTTCGCTGCTTGCTTTGTACGGCTGTGCTCTCCTGAAAACTAGACCCTCTAAAACCTCTGTGTAATAGACAGGATTACACTCCTGAAATGACACTTTCATAGCTTAAACTCCGGACTACCTGGACTAGCAGATATTAAACACATATCTGGTAGCACTTAGTGTTAAGTGGGTCCAAGTGCTTATTAAGTTTCTGATGCTGTAAGTCGGCGCCTGTTCGGCCTGGGCTGATACGGCTGCTGGAGGCCGCGCTGAATGAATGTGGACGGATTTGCTCTGGACTTAGAGCCGTTATCAGTGGTTGTTACTTAACACAGCACGCCGCTGACATTGTCACAACTGGCCGACGCTTGCTGACGTTTGAATTTATTAAGTTTCCGCGCAGCTTGTGTTTCCATGTGGAACGTCCTCACCTGACCAGCCGCTGCTCCAGTCCTCCTCCAGCAGAGGAGGAGTGTGTCAGCACTGAGCGTGGCTTTCTGCTCACCTTCACGTCAGAACGCCACCTCTCCAGTATTTACCCCGTGCTCCTGTCAACGTGCTCCTCAGAGGCTCCACGAATCTCATGTGCCATTCTGTGCAGAAATTCATCACAAAATTTAGCTTAGAAAATCAATTAAATCAGAGAAGGTTGAGATAGAAGTTGTGGAGGTGAAAGCAGATTATCCCTCCATGTCAAGGCTCTGCATTCATTTGACTGTCTTTTTGAGACAGAATAGCCAAGCTGTCTCTGTTAAGGCAGTTATATCAGCTCCTCTGTTGACTTCTGATGGGAGGGTTGACATACTTGGAGTTGTTTTCATGTTGTGATGTTTGCTTCTTAATGACTCATTTGGAAGACAGAAAAGCCATTATGATGGGCTTTCCATAAATGTGACCCTTTCATGCATGAATTAATTAAAAAAACATTTTTTAAATACAGTATTTTACCTCTAAAGACGTGTGCAATGATACTTTTTTTTTCTTTATTCAGGATATTTAGAATTTATTATGATTTATTTCAAACTATTTTATAAAATACTTATAAATAATATATAATTATAATTATATTATTTAAATCTTCTGTAATGTATTATTTTCTTTTTCTATTTATCGCAAAGGCAAACTTATATAATTACATTTTGTTCAATTATATCATATATTTCTTTCTTCTCCAGTGAGTGGAAACGTATTGGATGACTCACCAACATCCACTGAAGTGGTTTATTTACAAAAATATTATCCTCATCCATGGATATGCAAAAAAAAAAAGCTTGTAAATAGGCTTCCAGGGCCACTATGCAAGAAATGGTTAATCAGTTTGTGAGGTTTCTTCATTTAAAACATAAAGACAAAACAAAACAAACAAAAACAAGTAGAAAACAACCATTAAAACTAGAAGCACTCAGGAGAGCAAAGACCTCCGTCACGCCACCAAATCGTCAGGGCATGCAGGGTTAGTTCAGCTGCTGACACGGCAGTTCACAGCAAAATGACAGCAATTTTATTTTCATATTTATTCAATGTTTAATCATTATTTTGTTGTGATCTAAGAAGCTTCTAATGTGTGAATGTTCTGCGGTAAAGGAGAGGATGTTTATCTCTTCTCCTCCAACAACAGCTGCAGCTTGTTGAAGGAGATATGTTGTTATTTCCACTGGGTTCATGCTACTGGGAATCAGGGGTTTGAAAACCGAATAAAAAAATCAAATATGGGGATATTTTGCTTCGCAATTTTGAAATTGATTTTTCTTTTTTGTTAAAAATCTATTGCTTTTTTTTTTTTCAAATAAATAAAATTAATCCATAGTAAAATTTTTGTCATTTTTATTGTTTTTATTGATCTGTCTACTTGACTTCTTGGGTGTTATAGCAGCAGAATGATGGTCTGGCTACTGGGTTGTTTTTTCCTCACTGAAATCAAGAAAAATGATGAGCAAATAAAAAGTTGTATTTTTTTTTGTTTTTGTTTTTAATCTAAAAAAAAAAAAAAAAAAAAAAAATCTGAAATATTGAGGAAGAATGAGAATTGCAATTTAAATCGAATTGGCACCAAAAAATAGGAATTGAATCAAATCGGGACAAAGGCATTTTGTCACAGCCCTACTGGGAATACGCTACAGTCTCCTGAGCACTGGGAGGTGTGGGCAGCACAGTACCTCACACAGTAAGTTAAAAACCGACATACTAGCACCAGCATTTGATGATTTTGGGCTTTGAGCTGTGTATTGATGCACTTCAAGTTGGAGTTTACATGTTTGTCTGACGTTAGGACTCAGGTCTATGAGACAATATCCACACACAGTTGTGCTCATATTTATTCATCCCCTTTCATTAAAGAAGGAAAAAAACAGCTGCCTGTAAAAGAAGCTGAAACTGACTAAAGTAATAATAAATAAACATTTTTATGAAAATCATTACATTATTTTCTAATTCTGGTTCAATAGAAATATCTTTTTTTTTTTTAAAAAGCAAACAAATAAGATAATTTATTACATATTACATCACTCATAAAGTAATATTTAGTTGAAGAATGCTTTAATGTTTCCGCTCCAGTCAGGTGTTTTCTGTTCCTCTCAGTCAGACTTCTGCACCTGTTGACAGGTATTTTGTCCCACTGTTCAACAGAAAAGTCTCTCATTTGTCCAGGACCAGTTTGTTTTTGTTTTTTCTTTCTTCAACTCAATTAAATAAAATAAAAACAGTGTCTTATATTCCTAAAAGATTTTTTTGCAATTTTTTAGTTTTTTAAGTCTTTTTAAGTCTCCAGTTATTTGAGTGACTGTTGTAAATTCAGCCTTTTCTTTAGTGAAAGGGGATGAAGACATATGAACACAACTGTACCTCACCACACTTTCCACCAGACCAGCCAGTTCTGTGTGCAAACATGCTGGTTATTGCTGAATGAACAAGCTTGGTTCTATATCGAGCATCTTTGGAGATTTTTGGCTGAAAGACACAAATTTATGCTAAACTTAAAACCACATATTCATCATGTTGGAACAAAGTCCACCCCCATCATTGATAAAATTTGAGTAAAAAAGCTCATTAACAGAGATAAACATATTAATGAGGTGTTATGACCATTGAACAGCATTGCCTTCAGCCACCCCGCCTCCCCCTCATGCCTCTGCAGCACACACATCTGTCCTGACCACATCATTACTTTACAAAGGTGGGACAATGTAGGAGCTGGAAATGTAAACATTCAGGTTCATCTTTACTCATGCAGTTTGATCTTCATAATACCAGTTTGTCCATGTGCTCCACACACCCATCTCCAGTCTCTGCGTGCTTCACATCTTACCAGCTTCACTCTACCAGCGACACCTCCTGCTGCAGCTTGCAGCTTGCCCTCCCATTACAGCTCGATCTCAGCCCCACTCCACACAGTCGCTCCTGCTTCACTGCCTGGAATCATCTCCAGCCTGACCACCACAGTCCTGCTTCTAAATGCTGTTCAGCCACTCAGCTTCTCCTCAAGCAGCATAAATGCTTTTAATCAGTTTTCACGGTGGCTGTCGCACACATTCTGCACGTTAAACACAACATGTATGCAGAGGAAGCAGTAAAAATAGACTATTAAAGGTGTTGTAGAATCAAATATCACCACATTTCCAGTTATCTACATTACTGCACTTATCTCTATTACTGCCATGTTCTTATCAGTCAACTAAATACTGCTTTATTGTCTAGTTATTAGTAACCTAATGGTTACAGAAATGAACTTGGGTCTTGAGGACCCTGGTTTGATGCAGGATTGTACCATCAGGGGGTAACCACTGTAGGACCTTGGACAAGGCCTGTAACCCTCTCCTAACTGCTTCCCAGTGACAAAACATGGCAAACAACTGCTTTCTAGTTCATCTAGTGATGGGCTGAATTCGGCAAAATGTTATGAACAATTACAGTGACAGTAAGTGAATGTTTGGTACTTACGAAATGTAAAAGAATTAAAATTAGGTTATTATTTCACCAATAGAAAGTAACGAATTAAACTGAAAACATTTCCTTAAAGAGTAACTGCACTTAGTTAGCTAGCTCAAACCACCTGTTAAAAGCATCAATTTACTGATTAGATCCTATGAAATGCAAATGTTTATCACTAACCAAAAGCCTAACTCAGGCAACCACCCAACTCGGCACACTTTGGAGTGACCCATGGCGCTATACTGGGAACCTTTCAGATTTTTCTCGCTACACTTGTTTCAGTGGATAACACAACATTAGGTGCAAGCTCAACATAAAACAGTATTTCGGAATATAAACACTGAGCTGAGTCAAGTAGAAGCCTCAAAAAGTCCCAAGATTTAGGCTGAAATCACAATTTTTTAGAATCTTTTTTAACCTTGTGTTTTTGAAGCCACTCGGCTCCATTGCAAGAAGAAGCTTTTCCACATGCTGCTTTTATACTTGTTTGTTAGCAGGGTCACATTAGAGTTGCTAAATATAGGGTGTAAATCAGTGCTTTCCCGAATTGAAGTTTAACCATAGACTGTACCTAAAAGATGCTTCTGTGACGTCACCCGTAGGTTTCTGAAAAGCTGAACTGAAGCTCGGTGGGCGGTTCCTACCATTACAATCTTTACAGTATCATTCGTGTCGTCTTTCCAGGAAAATATGAAAAAGGGGGAAAAAGGTGAAGCTGAGAGGAAAGGAGTGAGCGTGTTGTAGATGATTAACATCGAGCGATCGCCGAGCTGCCTGTAGCTAAGAGCTAACCGAGCTAACCCAGAGATAACAGGAGCTAACCAGCTAACGGTGGTTAATGTGCTAAAGCTAAGTCACGTTGTTAACCGGCTAAAAACCATGGTTGTTCTACGTTCCTCCTTCTTGAAGCAGAAGGTTGGGTACCTGTCAATCAGAAGGACACACCTCTAAATATGCTGAATTTCTAAATGGAGGACTTAGAAAAAATTCTCTCCCCCCACAGTTGTCATGAAACCTGACCTACTAAACCTAAAATGTTTTTTGTACCAGGCTGTAAACATGTTTATTTCTACTGTAAACATGTTTATTTCTGATGTGAAGTTGGTCTTTGTAACATGGGAGTCTATGGGGATTCGCTCTGTTTTGCAGCCCCTAGTGGATGAAGGAGGAACTGCAGTTGTTGTCACTTTTGCATAGGCTTCACTTTTAACCGCCGGAAGTTGTCGCTTGGGAAGTGAAAGTTTTCATTTGGGATTTGTCCTCTTTTGCTTAATACTAGTCCAGCACCTCCTTTGGTGAGAATGGGGATATATTATTCTCGTGGTTTGGCTCTTTTGACCAAAGTGCAGCGTGAACATGATCTCAGTCCACATGGTTTAACACACTTGAATGCAACAAACAGCTGGTTAGGCCTGCATAGAACAGTCCAGTTAATCTGAATCAGGTGCTCAGGAGTTGGAAACTTTTCTAACATGAGGACCAGGACTGAGAAACACTCATATAAACAAAACAGTAAACAGGGGAGGTTAGTGTTTGGTTAAGTTTGAGATCATTGCAGAAGAAGTGACAGCAGTAATATTGCAGATGGTGTGTGGAACCATTAAGAATGTTGTTCTGCCACCAGTTAGACCAATAAAATACTCGCTTTTATTTACACATGTTTATCATGGCAGCCTGGTGACAAGCTGCAGTATGAAACCAGGCATTAGGAGCACTGAATTCCCATATTTGTCAATTTGTCAACAATGATAGCCCTTCATGTCTGAAGATGCACACCAATGATGTGTCAAAAAACCAGAAAATACACGATGCAGCCATGATAAAAACCAGTATGTGTAACTTAAAACCAGTATATTCTTCATGTTATTCTTTTAACTTCTCGCTAGTGACCACTGCTTCACAGCTCCAACACTAAAGACATGTCTTTTAGATCTAAAATCCCATTACAGCAGTGTAAACATGAATGTTCATGCATGTGGTCAGAAACAGCATCACCAGCATCACCTGATCCTTCTAATGGTTTTACTGTTTAACTGGGTGACACTGATACACCTCTGCATCATGATAGTGTAATCGTACCCTCTCTGGGGTGGTTGGAGGACATCACCCCACCTTTTTTTTTAAGTATTCATCTGTATAGAAATGTCAGTTTAATAGCTGGGTGTTCTCAGGCACATTCGTACAATAGCCAGGCATTGAGCGCGGTGGGCTGAGGCTCATAGTATCATGAGTTATGTTCCACCGCCCCCCCATCAGAGCTGACTAAAATAGATCTGCAGATAACCCTTGTGAGGATGCAGAGTGTTTATCTACGCTGCGGGGCCCCTGTGAAGTGCATGATGGATCTGTAGTGATCAGTTAAAACCACATTGATGATGAACTAATGAATCAAGGCCGGCATTAATCACACTGCAGCTCGCGCCGCCGAGACAAATGGAAACGCACAAGTTCCATGCTAATGATGAACTACTAACAATTTGGTGGTGGACAAGGGGAGAGGGAAAATTACACACCGGGTTTCATGCATAATCTCTGAAGATATTAATATTTCAGCCCTCCAACCCGGCCTCCACCCAACATCGCTGCCTTTAGAGGCATAATCAAATTTCATTACTAGCCAAGCTGACATGATTAAACAGAACAGAGTGTGAGTTCAGAGCTTCACACTGCGGCACACGTTGGCTGCCACTCACAGCCGTCTCCACCCCCTTCATCATTCACAAACCACCGCCCACCCTGCCCCCCCCACCAGCTCACACAGATCCAAATCAGCATTTCATGACCGGCCTCGCATCTTTGACCACAGGTTTGCTCTGCTTGTGCCTTTATCTGCCAGTCATGTGACTCCCGGGGGAGCAGCTCATCTCTGCCGACTCCTGCTTTCTCTCCGGCGGGGTAAAGACAACAGCTGTAAACTAGCGTCTTCTGTTTGTTGATGAAAAACCCGACCAAGTGCTAGAAAATACTCTGCGCGGAATAAAAGCGGAAGAAAAAGTGAAAATAAAAGCTTTAAAGTGTGAATGCTTGGGTGTCATGTCAGAGTGTGATCCATGTCATGTAGTATTAGATGAAATAAGCCTGAGAGGCTCCTCCAGCGCATTCAGTTTCTCATGTTATACTTGCATTAGAGCTTCTTTCATGTATTCTATCATCCACTCAAACCGACCCACACTTAATTTCTGTCTGAGTTATCTGCTCGCCACCTTGGTTGAGCAAAAAGTGAAGTGGAGATGTTTCCATCTTAGTTGGGGTCGAGGTCGATCCACGCCGCTCTTCTGCTTCGCTGACCTTGCCAGCTTCTGTAATTCCCCCCCCCCCCCCCCCCCCCCCCCCCCACACACACACACACACATAAAACATCACATTTTTAAGGAAAACTGCTTCTCATCATCTTTTTCTTCTCTATTTGTTCATTAACTTAACGCAGGATCATGTGTGTACCCTCCTGTAAATGTGTGTGATGCAGGCTGAAAGGGATATATTATATATATATATATATATATATTTGTATCTGTCATTTTCTTTCTATCTCCCTCATGACTTCTTAATCCATCTGAATGCATAGAAGATAATGTTTTGGGCGAAATAACATAAGAGGAAAGATAGACTCCCAAGGACCAATATCTTTATTGCTTGGAGGATAAACGGATTATGTCAGCCATTTTCTGCTGCTGACAGCTTTTCTTATTAACCGATTTTATTTTTAATCTGCCAAGGAAGAAATGCGGTTTTATGTCACAATAAAACGCTGGTCACATCTAATGCTGCCCTCAAACAAACAGATTTCTCAAAGCCATGCTGGGAAATTTGAAATAACTTTAAAGAGGGGTTTTTTGGAGCTGAGGGGGGAGAGAAGAGGAGGGTGGTGTGGATCTTCATCCGCATGCTTGTTCGACTGGGGACTAAAAGATTTTGAAAGTCCTTCACACTTGTATTCTTCTTTTAAATATTTATTTCTTTATTTTGCTGATCTCCGTAGAAAAAGCAAATGTTGCCTCCATCATGAGGAAACGTGCTGGTGTGTGGGCCGCCTGCTGCGCCCATTCACGCCGCCCGCGTTAGGACGACACAAAGAGAAGCGCAGATGCTTGACTTACAGCGAAGTGTGTGTAAGGAGGCCGCTTTGAAAAACAAAGCTGCGCGGTGTGAGCGCTCTCTGCTTTTAGCCTTTGCTAGCATCAGGCCCGCTATCTCAGGTGCTCCCCGCTCAGCTTCCACCTCTCTGCCAGCAGATTCGGAGGATCATCTAAAATGAAACCATTTGACCAGATTTATATGGAGGGTGTTGGGTGTGTGTTGCCACGAAGCTATCATTAACCTCAGGGCTTTAGAGCTCCCTGCTCTCTCATTTCATGCTCATGATCTGAGGGTGTGAATTAGCCATTGCCCCCGGCAACCCAACTTAGTTACCGGCTGGACAACATGAAAGCAATACACAGAGCTGCATAAAGAATCCTCTCAAAGCCCCCTCCCTCCTCCACTGCCTACATCCCTACCTTCTCCTGAGGGACTGAGACGAGGGGTGGCGATGGGGGGTGTACCCGTGTCATGTCTATAATGGACAAGTGGCAGGTTCACCTTTGCCTGAGCCGGGGAGCTTAGAGTAAAATATTCTGATTTACTTTGTGATGTTTACATACATTAAAGCTTACAGTAAGTCGCTGAGGATGAGAGAAGTAATGGAAGACGTGGTGGGATGAAGAAGCATCTCAGGAAACAAACTGGTTTCACTGAGAGCGTCTTTTTAAAAACCCAGTAGAACTTAAACAACATATCAGATGTTAAAACTTTTAAGATTTCATGGAAAATGTTAATCTGATGGCAACAGCCCGTCTGTAAAATGCTGGATCAGGAGCTACATGAGGCTGGAAAAGGAACTGGTACAAACTGGAAGAGTGTTTGACAGATAATCAGTGACATGACTGGGTTAAAAAAGGAGCATTTCTCTCAGATGGAGAGATGGTTACAGGTGAGACGTTCACACATCTTGGAACATAAAATTTCTCCTCAAAGAAAAATTGTGAAGACTTTGAAGGTTCCACCATCTACAATGTATAATACCATCAAAAGACTCAGAATCAGGAGGAATCTCTGTGTGCATGGGACCAAAAGGACGGTCTAACAGGATGTTTATGATCTTAGAGTCTTCAGGCAGCACTGCAGTAAAACCAGACATGATTCTCTACTGGAAACCAGTGCATGGACTCAGGAAGATTCCAGAAATCACCCAGTTCAGCCTGAAATCCACACCTGCAGGTTAAAGCTCCATCATATGTGAAGAGGATCCAGAAACACGCCGTCTTCTCTGGACCAAAGCTCATTTAAAATGTTCTGAGTGGAAACCTGGATGAAGATGTGGAATAGTTTGTGGACAGCATGGACGGCGTGTCCTGCAGACTAAAGAGGAGAGGGAGCATCCAGCTTGTTATCAGCCTGCATCTCTGATGGGATGGGGTTGCATTAGTGCCGATGGCGTGGGCAGCTTCCACATCTGGGAAGCTCCATCAATGCTGAAACATCTGCTCCCATCCAGACAACGTCTCTTTCAGGGAAGACCTTGCAGGTTCCACCATGCTGGACCACATCCTGCATCATCACAGCAGCATGGTGGAACAGGAGAACTGGTCTGCTGCAGTCCAGATGTTATAACCCGTACAAAACATCTGGACCATCATGGAAGCAGAAATCCTGCAACAAGGTCCAGTAGAGCAGCTGGAATCCTGCATCAGACCAGAACGGGACGACATTCCTCTCCTGAACCTCCAGCAGCTGCTCTCCTCACTTCCCAGATGTTTACAGATGTTAGAAGAAGAGGAGATGCTAACGATGCTAAACATCATCCTGGAACAACTTTTTACAGATGCGTTGCTGCTTCAGATTCACAATCAGCTCAGATTTTCCATCAAATGTGTCATACATGTTGTTTATGTTCTGCTTGGAATGAAATATGGCTTGATGAGATTCATAAATCTTTTATTTCTGATTTTATTTATACATATAATAAAAAAAACTAAACAAACAACTCCTTTGAAGGTGAAGTTGTGATAAAGTTTCATAAACAAATAAAAAGGTTTAATTTGCTAAACGTGGCGCTGTATTGGGAAGGCTGGAAGTTTTTCCGGATTTAAAATGGATTTGGTTTGTGTGGCGACTGTACCACCTGATGGAATAACAACACTGTTTTTTCAGGATGAAATGATTGAGCTTGATACTGTGTGTACTCTGTGTGTGTGTGTGTGTGTGTGTGTGTGTGTGTGTGTGTGTGTGTGTGTGTGTGTGCGTGCTACTGCTGCTGCTGGAGTAATACTGGCATCAGTGCAGATATGGAGGCAGACACCTGAATCAAGTCGCATGTCATTATAGCATCCAAATTCCGTACGAATACCCATGACTCCTTGCTGACAGGCTCTGCTGAAGGCAACAGTTTGCCTGAAGAAGGAGCAATATCACCTCCTGTTTGTGTTCTTATTGGAATCCACAGTTACAGAAAGCAAAAGGAAGGCACAATGCATACATATGAAGGAACCTGCACAGTAAATGCATCACATAAAATGAATAAACATACATAAAATTTATTTTCTTCTCAGATGTGAATAAAAAGCTTTAGGGGATGATGATGGCATTAACTTCCAGCCTGTGTTAAAGAAAGCACATCTGATGTTTCTTCCAGCCACCATGTTTTCTATGACTAACGCGGTCGTCTGCTTCTTCAGTACAAACCAGAGTTAGAGAGATGTTAGTGTGGAAGAATTGGATTTACCAATGTTGCGTCTTTTAGTCTTTGGATTTCTTGGATTGTATTTAAAATGTGTAATTGTGTGGATGAAATGCGACATGATCGTTCAGACAGAGGTCACATGGGACAATACCTGTTATGTTCTGGTTTTTGTAATGAGGGAAGTTCTCTGGCAGCCTCCAAGAGGTTCTCCTCCGGTCAGTTGTTGGCGGGGGGCAGGGGGGGGGTTGTCTCCTCATGTCGGTTTATTTTCTCCCCGTGTCACAATCTGGGAAACTAATGCGGGAAAGAGGGGTAAAAAAACTGAAGTTTCCGGTCAAAACAGGAGACTTGACAGGTATGCATGGGACCATGTATGAAAATGTCCATAGTTCCATTTGAGGAATGAGATTTGAGTTGAATGTAGGTGAAGAAGTTGGGTTTGAGTCTGTCTTTGGCATCTTTTATGTGAAAAATTTAGCTCATTTTCAGAAAGCTATGTCAGCCCAGAGTAGTAAATGCAGTAACCCCACCAGAGACAGTGGGGGCAGTGTTGAGATGTGGAGCTGATCCACCACCAGCAAAAACAAAGAAGAAGCAGCATTTAGGACCTAAACTCCCAGACATTTATTTGTAAGGTGTAGGTCCAATCACAACAATAACTTCACCATTTTTTACCTAATTTTTCTCACAGTTTGGTTTGTTACGAAGGGCAGGGATGTTGTTATGATACAGAGCCCTGTAAAACATTAAAAACTACATGCTAAAATATATTTTATAACGCTATTTAACAAAGATATAGCTAGCTGCAATGTAAATAAATGTATAAAAGAATTTTATACCAATATGTTTGTTTATTGATTTACTTGGATTTATCTATTTTTATCTGGTCAAATAATAAATCATTATTCAACCTTGTGAAATGTAATTCCACACGATCTGCTTTCAATATTTCCCTGGTTATTGACCGTATGCTGAACAAAATACGGGAATAGTTGCTGGTTTTCTCTTGACTGTGGTTACTTTTTTTTACATTCATTAATTTATCAATATAAGATACAGTTGTACAAAGTCTGAAAATAAAGTGTTCAAAAAATTCAAAAGTTACCCAGAAAAACACTCAGAGCGCAAACCTTCGCCAAGGCCTTTAAAAAGTTCCTGGATCCAAACAGTGATCCGGATCACCACCAAGATTAAATCAGTTCTCCCTTTTCACATTTCCAACAAGTCCGGAAAATTTCATCAAAATCCGTCCAAAATTTTAAGTTGTTGAACACAAACAGACAAACAGAGAAAACATAACCTCCTTGGTGGAGGTAATTATGCTACCATGTAAAACTCTCTTTGTGAAGCATCAATATCATATTTTTCCATAAATACCTCACAGGAGTAAAATGTATTATTTGCATTTAGTAGATTATTCACTGTGTTAACATTATTTATAAACCAATAATGTAGAAAAGTGTTTTGTTTGTGTGTAATATATACGTGTGGTTCCACAGAAAACAGTTCTGTGGGGAAACTACGTTCATCTGCAGCAAGACTCGAAAACGGAGACCCATCCAATATGGCGGCGACGCTGGTTCACTCTCCAGCGCTCAATGAGGCGTCTATGTATGCATGATGTCGATGCCTGCACTGACCACGCTCTTCTACTGTAACGTCTCTTTTATGTCCCTTTAAGAGAAGGAAGACTGTCAATACTATTGGTTTCCTATGTGTCACTACATTTGGAGGATCGAAGGCTGTTCCTGCGCTGCTGCTGAGTAACATGGTAAAAACGCTGTAGGATAACAAGATATAAAAGTTATAAAAGTGACTGAATTAATAGGACAAGTAGAAACAAAAGCCAGGGCATGACCACCATGATCTCCTCCATCAGCACCATGTTTGTTATTGTCTGAAGCGGACGACAGAACTGGGAGGTGAACTCTGCATTGCCCTCTAGTGGCCAACAGCCACACCAGCATGAAGAATACATGCCCGTATGAAGACAGTGATGTTTGAAATGGATGCAAAACGTAGCATTAAGGGGTCTGAACTCATACTAACCCCAGTTAGCTTCACGTAGCACAAAGCAGCCACATGATGTGAAAGTATTCAAACACTAATGATGTGGTTTGTATGATTACACACACAACTCTGAAGTGTGTGTCCTGTTCGGCACAAATCCCACACATTTTACAAAGAAGGCACATCAGTGCCTTACACAGTCATGTTACAGGGTTTACAGTGAAATTTATATTGTACCTATGTAAGCTTCTGCAAGCTGAACACGGCACCACCAACCCAAAACTGCATAAATCAGCTGTGAATGTTAAGATATTCACATTAAAATGCTACAAGTTTGATCTTATGTCGTTGGTTTATGAAGCACATTAAAGTGGCTGGAACTAGTTACTAGTAACGGTACTCTAACGAGTGCAGTAATCCTGTAATGTAATTAGTCTCCTTTAAAATAAATGTGCATCACATTGTGACATGAGTCAGATGTTTAAAGTTAACATTACTCACCTGATGGACCTGTGAGGGATTGGTGAGCGGTCCAGGTGTTCCCTGCCACTGGGATAGGCTCCAGCTTCTGGTGACCCTTGACCGGGCGAAGCGGTGAAGAAAATGAATGAAAGAATTTGTAATCGTAGCATGAGCTGCCACACAGTAAAGCTCTGGTAACTTTCTTTTTTTTCTCAATTACTTATGTAAACACTTGATAGATACACTCTGTCATTTTTCATATTTTTATTAGCTGGGTTGACAGGGGGTTAGCTAACTGGGTTACTAACTAACACATTTAGTTAACTTATTTAGTCACCTTGTTAATTGTTTTTCTTTTGTTACCTTGTCAGTTTGCTTTACTTTCAGTTAACATACTTTCCTTTTGAGTTGCCAGTTCTTGTTTTTGTTTTCAGAGAAAAGAGTCTTGGCTGCACTGGAGCTCCTTAAATAAGGCTGAAGCCTAATTGGGCAATACCATCTTTTTTATAGGAGGGAAGTGTAGGAGGGGTTTAGGATCTTCTATTGATTGTCAGTTGTTTTTTGCATTATTTAGTTTATTGTCTTAACAGGTTACATGGAACACTATATTGATAAGTTAAGTTTATGCTATAGTTGGTATAGAGTATTGTATTGTCTCCGCCATCGTGTGTCAAAATGGCCTGATCAGCCAGTGTATATATGTGTCTGTCTGTGTTTGAGTTCCTTATGTTAATGCCTATGTTGAAGTTTGTTTCTTTGACCTCTTTTATAGGCCCAAAGTTATTGCACTAAAAGATTTATTTTGATATTTTTGTTAAATAAATGTAGACATTATATTTTTCTAAAAAACATGCCATGTGCTTCTCTTGGTTTTTCAGCTCGGTCCCTCAGAATTTCTCACAGATGTCTTTTCTGCATTAAGTTACTGTTTTGATTCACAGACTTGGTTTAGGTGAGGTGTGTGTAAAATAATGACTTTTATTCAGAGTCTGAAATAACTTTTGGCATCAGAATGCATCGTATTTGGTTGCTGAGTCTCATTTCCTACACACACAAAGCAAACATCTTCCTACAACACATTAAATGACATTTTCCTTCTCCATCAGCTGCTTTTCTCATCCTGACACTGCAGTGGAAAATAAACATTCAGTAGTGATGAAACAGAGCAACTTGTGTGTCCTGTAGTTATTTAATTATTATGTTTTATATGTCAGTCAGGTGTCCTGTTTATACGTCCAGACCTTTAGACACCAGTGTGTTATACAGAAAGAAATGACTAAATCCTAAATCTATACTAAAGTTGCATGAAAAAAGCCTACTGCGACGACGACGTGCAGTTATTGTCCTGTAACATGAAATGCATTTATTTACTTGTTTAGATTTATAGCATCATAACTAGAAGATCCAACTTATTGCAGCAGATTTTTGCCCTTAGTGATAATTTAATGTGCAATTAATCCAGTTTAAAACCAGTCTTATCTTCAACGCAACGCTACATCTTCTAAAATCAAGGTTATCTATTATGTTGTTGTTGTAAATGAACTGCAGACTGTTGTAAATTCCCGCTGGGATTCCCATGTTTTCCACCATTTTTCCTCTCAGCTTGTTTATTTAAGTGGCGCTTGTTGAAACCATTCAACGATGATGCTCCGTCTTATCTGCAGAAAGGAGAGCAGTGGAGGAAACATTCAGAGAATTAGAGCAGATAGATTCATCCCCTATCATCAATAACGATCCTCCTCATTTTCTCCTCTGACTTTCAGATGTTTGCATATCATTTGTGTTTTTAATTGGTGAAGTTTGATTAAACCCAGCCCCTAGTGTTACATGGCATTAGGCGCTGCCATATGTTTAGTTGGGAGCAGAGACCCATTTCCATAATCATTTTGCCTGTTTGAGGCACCTCTCCGTTTGCTGCACGGCTCTGATTGCATCTTCCTCAACTTAAATGATGCCTTGTGAGTTTTTCACTTCATTGCTGTGACCTTTAATCTTCGACGTACAGAATGCTCCCATCTATCATGGTTGTCACTTTGAAATCCCTAATCTTGTGTGAAAAGTCTTTACAAGTGCGTGTGGATTACTCTGTGATAATTAATCATATTCAAAGGCATGAAAACAAATTTTGTTTACATATTTGCCTTCACCTAAAATGAGAGGAAGGCGGGAGGAGCGAGCACCCCTGCGAGTTAGGTGAAGGTGTGTGTTTGCAGAACATTTAAACACAGAATGATTTGTGAACCGAACAGAGGGCAAATCTTTCGCCCATTTCTCACTCAAAGTACATTTACATCACAGCGTTTTATTTCATTCATATGTATTTATTACAAACACGGTGGATAATATTATGGGAGTAATCTCACTTCAAGTCTGTGTGAATAAAAACAAACATTCAGCAACGTTTCAGCAGGTTTGCTTTATCAGACGTGACTAAAACATAAAATTCTGTTCATGTACTGAAAAAGATCTAGATGTTTCCTCCTTACAAACATTACAGCGTGTGTTTGCAACCAAAGTGACGACTTGCAATCATTGGATTGGGATTTTATCGTTTAGAGACTAAATACGTTTGTGGTGTTTGTATTTTGAATTTAGCTGAACTCTGCATGTAAAAATATTAATCTATCACATGCAACATAAAACTTATTGCACAAAGTCCATCAGTCTGTTTATTCTCATGCATGAAATCTGCAAAGCAACTTTTTACCTTTGTTCTAATCATTTTCGTTTATTATTTTATTGGGATTTTTCCTATTTGTTGCTGCCTTTTACTACTTTTTAATGCTTTCTTTGCACCAGCTGTAATGCTTTTAATGTTTGATGTAAAGGTGTTAATCTGGTTCTGAACTAATAAACTCACCTTGCCTTAATTTCAGAAAATGTGTGAAAAATCTGACAATATCTCATGATATTTAATCCAGAGTTTATTTACTGCCACTGTGCACGGCGCAGTCGAATCAAGCAGTCCATGGTGACGGATGAACAACATGGACTGTAAAACACAGACTGTTCCAGCCCCGGACTGAGCCAGCGCTCATGTTTCTAACTGAGGAACGGCATGGTCTTACACACACTGCTGGGAATGTCGCATGCAAGCAGAGATTCCTTGAGATGTACCAGACATTTTACTAACAAAAGCATCCAGCAACACGGATCTGTGAGGGTGGCGTGGGTGTTGGAAAAGCAACTGTCCGGTCCGGTCAAGCCATCTGTTTCCAGCTCCTGAGCCAGCACTTCCTGAAGCAACCCTCTGCACTTACCGTGGCTTTGGAGAGGCTGGCAGAGAACACCAACACACACAGCACTGATGGAGGAGCAGGACTCGAACCGCCAACCTTCTACCTCTGCCACTTCCACCACTGCTGTATCAGCATTAGATAACTGTCAGATATGCATCATAAACACATAAATGAAGATAACTGTTGTCTATATGCACAACATGAAGTGTTGGTCATAATTAAGAGTATAAATGAATGACCTTTGACCTACAGTCACGAGTCACTTCTTCTGGTCTGCATCGCTAGTCGCAGGTTGGACCCAGAGCTGCTCTGCTGGATGTAGATCTGGTGACTGTGGAGCCGTTGGAGGACAGTGAACTCATCGTCATGGTGGAGATGATATGAGCTTTGTGACATGGTGCATCATCCTGCTGGAAGTTTCATCAGAAGATGCTACACTAACACAGACCCCTCCCTCATAGGAGGCTCTGTAAGTTAATGTTTGACACAAAACCTTCCAGCTTTTACATGATGTGAATGTAATGATATTAATGTTGCATCCACAGAAGCCTTTCAGGTTCTAATCTCTGTCCTACGATGTGCTGCAGGCTGAGGAGCACAGGTTTGCGTACAGCAGAAAAAGACCTGTTATTCGTGTGTTTGTAGACATTCTGTGCTATGGATGCGACTGAGGGGGATTTCTTTGGCACAAGCGAGTCCTGGTTATGTTTCCTTCTTTCTAAAGAGAACTAAAAAAAAGCAAAAACAAAAAAACATTTCACTTTTCAATTACCCCCAGGTCCTTCACCTCTCTCTCCCTCCCCAGGTCTAGTTTCCAAGGAGAAGAAGGGCATAAAGAGAAGGCAGCACCCCTCCCTCATTCTTCTCCTATCATTCTGGTTCCACTTTTATGCAGGAAACAGAGAGGCAGATTGAAAGCTTTCACCGGCCCTTCAGACAATGAAGAAAGGAGATCCTCAGAGCTTTATTAGATATGAAGATCTACAATAAAAATCAATTTCTGGCCTCTTTATGCAGTTTAAATGACAAAGCCTCAGCCCATTCAGCCATTGTGTGCAGGAAAGTAATTCTGCTGCACTGCCCGAGACAAGAGCGCCGGATACTTTCTGACCTCAGATTGCAGATTCTAATATGATACAGAGCTACTGAGATAATAGGAGGCACTTAATATCATCTGTTGAGAAGAAAAAAATTATCTCATATCTTTTGGTAGATAGATGGATGGGGGATGAGCTTTAAACCATTTCATGGGCAGAATACTGAACAGGCTGAGATGGACAGCTGAGCATTTTACGCTTCTTTAATGTGACGACACTCAATAAGGTCGACCCATCTATCTATCTATCTATCTATCTATCTATCTATCTATCTATCTATCTATCTATCTATCTATCTATCTATCTATCTATCTATCCATCCATCCATCCATCCATCCATCCATCCATCCATCCATCCATCCATCCATCCATCCATCCATCCATCCATCCATTGAACACATGAGCGCCACCTTGGCAGAGGTAATAATGATAAATGTGTTCACATTTAAATGATTAAATTATTACCTCGCTATGGAAACCAGTGGATTGCATCTTCTTTTTGGATTTATTCTCCATTCAGAGCTGCATGAGGTGACTGTGAAGAGGAAAACCTGCATTACAACCACAAACAGAAAGGAAAACCTGCATCAGAACCAGAACCGTGGAGAATAGCCATCTTCCTGGACCAGTGGGAGGTGGAGATGACAGAGGGTCAGGGACACGTGCCAGCCTGCTCCTCTCATACAGGAGGGTCATGATGTTACTTATTAAAGCAAGCCGGACTCCATCATGCTATGAAATTCTGCTCTCTTCAAACGTTTGCATTCATGCATGTTAGGAAACAAAACTTCACGCCTCAGATGTTTCAACTCATAAACAGCTAAACCATAAAACAGATCAGATCATCATTTCTTTGAATATAATAACTTCAATGTAAAATAATAAAAAACAATGTTTTTGTGTTATTTACCTTTTATTTCCATGTGGTATATAAAAATGTTTATAGTGTAATCTTCTGGTTCCTGGTGTCCATTAACCCTTTCATCCATGAATTAATAAAAAACAATGCAACATTTCTTTAAATACAGTATTTTACCTCTACAGACATATGCAATGATCCTTTTTTTTGTTTATCAGTGATATTTAGAATGATCATTTATGATTTATTTTAATGTATTATATAAAATATTTATGAAATAATATGTAGGCCCTGCGATGGACTGGCGAGCTGTCCAGGGTGTACTCTGCCTGTCGCCCCAAAGCCAGCTGGGATAGGCTCCAGCTTCCCCGCGACCCGGAATTGGATTAAGTGGTTCAGAAAATGAATGAATAATATGTAATTATAAATACATCATGTAAATCTTCTATAAAACATGGCTAAATAACGGATATAAATATACAAAGGCAAACTTGTGTAATTACATATATCATATATTTATTTATTCTCTAGTAAGTGGAAACGTATTGGATGACTAACTAACATCCACTGAAGTGCTTTATTACAAAAATACCGTCCTCATTCAGGAAAATGCAAGAAAAAAGGTTGTAAATAGGTGTCCACTATGCATGAAAGGGTTAAAGGGCGGAAAAACAAAGTCAGCTTGTGTTCAACAGGATTTTAGTGAAGTTTGTACCACAAGTGATGAAAAATGTGTCAGAAACTGCATATATCATAAATGTCACGCTGGGTTCTTATGGGTTTAAGTAGTTCAGAATATTACGTCATGAGAAATGAAAGTTGCAAAGCAACAATCTGGAAACGCAGATGTGAGTTGACACAACAAACCAGATGTGTTGAAAGCAGATTTATTGGTAATTTATTATGCTTTAGTTAAAATAATCATTTAATTATTTCCTGAAACATTCATGAACACTTTGATGAAATCATCAGTAAATGTCTGAAATGGAACAAAGAAGAAGTGATTAGAGTTCATGAGTGACCAGATCCAGGTCATCGAAAGGATCCAGGAATTCTCGACAGGTGTAAACACCTGAGAACATTTCTGATCGTTTTCACATCCAAGCCTTTTGCTGACGAAAAACAAAAGGTTCCTAAAGCGTAACTCTGTTGGATTTTCAGGTTTTTCAGACTTTGCCTGGATTAAACATGCAGAAAAGTAACGTTCTGCCAACGACTGAAACGACACATAAAACTATGAGTTGCACACGTCAACACGGATGCTGGCGTGACGCAGCGCTGCAGGTTGACATGTAGGAAACATGTTAATATTCTCTTCTTATGCAGACAACACTACAGTGCAATTAATCAAATCTAAAAGTATCAGTCATTTTCTGTTTGCTTCCACGTCTTTCTCACCGTAAAACATCTCCTACAGAAAATAATCTCAGCTGTCCTCTCAGCCTGTTTGGATGATGAGTTGCTGTGTTACACCCTCCCAGTCGGGACTTCAACTCTGCGCTTCCTCTGTTTCAAGAAAACTCTTGTAATCGATGACATGTGACGGGACAAACTCAACAAGACAAATGATCCATGTTGCTGTAATGAAAAGGACTCCTCTCTTTTTTTTTCTTTTTTGTGGCTACGCTTTCATTCTTCTCTGATGGAGACATGGATGAATTGGAAGTGCACACCACATCTCCAAGGGCAGGGAGATAAATATTATGCCGTACTTCTCCTCCACCATGTCACCTCAAGTCTGGTTACCAGCTGAAAAGCAATTGTTTCACTCCAGCATCTCCACTGCAAGACATGTGCTACTTCAAATTAAACCTTCAAGGTCCCAAAGTCATTTATTTGTGTCAAAACAGAAGCAGAATGAAATTCTGAGAAACAACAATAAATTCACTGTGGATGTAAGAAATCACAATAAATTCTCAGTCTCTTAGCAGCGAGCGCCGTTTGCTTGTGGAGCAGAATAATATCCAGGATGCAGCTCTCCATTCTAGCTCTTAACATGTGGAACTAATCTCTCCAAAAAAGACTACTATTTGGCTTCTTTGTTTTTTTTTTTTGTTTTTTTTTTCAGTTCAGCCTTCCCCAAGTGTCAGATACAGTAAAATGCATCCACAGGGAAAGTTGCTGATTACGAGTCGCCTCCTCCTCCACCTCCCACACCATCAGAGACTCTGTGGATTCTGATTCAATGATAACACAGCAGCCTCCTTGACTGTTTGCAAAAGTGTGGACCTTGAGAAGAAGAGCTTTGCCAAAAATCCTCTTGTGGCCCCAGAGAGCAGAGCACAGTACTCAGTGAAAAACAAAGATGTTATAAGCTAGCTTAGCTATTATCGCGCTCTCGCACTACATCTCCCCTGACACCGCATTCAAATTAGTCCCCATTTATTTGCTTTTTATTTATTTATTACCACATTTTTCTTCCCTTTTCCAAAGTAGAAAAAGGGGGAGAAAAGAGAATAACTCTAAAAGGATTATTTGTGGAATACTGCAACAATTAGCAATGCTCATGGCTGTTTAATTCAGGCAGTGTGAGCTGTATTTTCCTTCAACCCATGCAGTAACATTACCGTACAGTAGTTTAAGTGAGAAGGACAAAAGATTCTGAGAGTATAAAACTGACAAAAGGTTGGAAAAACTAGAGTTCTTCATTTCCTTCTAAAACATCCAGTAATTATGTGATAAAGAGTTTCATTTTGTTTGCAACTGCAGCATCACAGACGCTGAGTACTGAGCCATTCACTCCCTTTGTTTCTGCTAAATACCACTGTGTGATATTTACAGTAAAATGAATCAATCAAAACTCCCATCCACACCGTGAGTAAAACACTGGACTGTAGTATTATGAGTTATAGTAAAAATGAAGGAAATTTAAACAAGTGTGCTGCATTTATTTGTAATTTAAACATTCAGTAAAAAGAAGTTATTGAGATGCATGTTGTAGAGATAAATGTTCTGAAGACTTATTTATCACCATTTTATAATTATAAACACTTATCTATGCTTTGTTAGTATCATTGTATTACTAGTAGATATATGCATGAAAATAATACTAAGTACACTGAAAAAACTCAGCTTTAAAAGACAAGAAAAAAAATACAAAAATGAGTTAAATGTTACTTAAAATAAGATAAATTATTTGCCAACAGAACAAGAAAATTTGTCTTGTCAAGACTTCCCAAAACAAGTAAAAATACTCTTAAAACAAGAGGAATTCTCTGGCATAAAAACTAAGAATTATCTTACCTTTAGAAAAATAAGCATATGTGTACTCAATTTAAGATTTTTAATCTTACTTAGATTTCAGTTTTTGCAGTGTATTATTTATAACCGCATCATCAAGTCATATGACCTGCAGCCACCAGCCGGTAGATCAGGACCACCTTGCTAGCACAGACCTTCAGAAGATGTTACATAAAGGGATGGACATGGTCAGCAGCAGGACTCAGGTAGACTGTGGAGGTTAAACCAGGTCATGTTGGTACTAAGGGGACCAAAGTGGGACCAGAAAACCTCCCCCCACCATTCCACCAGCAGCAGCCTGAAGCGTTGATCCTGACAGCAGGATGGATCCATGTTGTCATGATGTTTCCAGCAGATTCTGATCCTACCATGTGAATGTGGAGCTGAACTGGAGACTCATCAGACCAGCAACGTTTCTCCATCTTCTATTGTCCAGTTTTTACAAAATCAGCAGTTTCTGAAATACTATTTAACAAGACGCCATGTGATTGGCTGATTAGATATGTGTGTTAACAAGCAGGTGGCCAGTAAGTATATTAATGTCTCAGCTGGAAGACTTGTACTTTTTTTTTGCAGTTTTAAAATGATGTATGATAATTTAACCTGTTGATTTGTCTGATAAATCATTTGGTGTTTGACTTCATGTCACAAACAGTGAATTAAATCTCATTCTCCCACTTTAAAAATAAAGTCCAAACCCAAAAGCTTCAGCTTATTTGATAAATGGCAATATATAAGGTAGTCTTTCATTTAGAAAAAAAAACAAGAAACCTGAAAAATGAAAATTTACTAAAGCTAAACTCACATATCCAAGCAGAAGTCTTGGTTTATTACTGTTGTGGACACACCAAACAATGAATTAAATGATCATTTGTTTTCAGAAGGAGAGACTCTAAGATAAACCCTCATAGTATTTTTGTGTAAAACAAAAATAAACTCTCATGGTACAAGTAAAGAAGACGTCGCAGTTTATCATCAGCAACACAGGATGGAAACACTCGTCTCTGTGACAGGTTTCTGTCTCCACCTTGAACCAGCATCTGTAGCTGTGCTGTTGTTTCCTGAGGGACGTCGCCAGCTGCTGCTGCATGCAAGAGAGCACTCACACTAACAAAAATCCAAACGATTCCTGAGTTGTGTTTTATAATTGGAGACGAAAGCTTAAACAAGGGGAAAAAAAGGGCCTGAAAGATACACTGGTTCTCTAAAGGAACACCTGAACTGGTGGACATTATCTCTGCAATGTACCAGAATTAAATGCAGAAACGGAAAATCCACATTAAAGAATGCACTTCTGTACAGTTATAATACCAAGTAATTCCAGCAGAAATGTGGAAATTCTGCACACGTTTATGCGAAACAAAGCTGAAACAATGAAGTTGTAGGAAAGAGGACGGCAGGTTGAGACTCGTGAAACACTTGAGCAGCATGTTGTGCTCGGATTGGGATGTGAGAATAAATCACGTTGTTCCAGTCATACTGATTAGAAATGAGTTTAATTTCATTTCCTTTAAGATCAAGAAGCCTTGCTTGGTGAAGAAAGGAGAAAAACACATATTGAAGATTAATCATGCTATATCACACAGATTTTTAGACAGTTTTTTTAAATGAGCCGATGAATGCTGGTGTTATCCTGAACAAAGAGTGCAATCCTGCTATCAGACGCTTCATTCATGTCTGCTCAATGCCTGAAAGACAAAGTGGGTAGCACGGCAAATGCATTTTGAACTGTACTAAAACATGATCGGCATCTGTATAGGCGTGGGGTCGTGTTGCCAAGTTTAATTATATTCATTACACAGTGCGGTGCATACAAATGACCTTGTTTCCTTTTCAGTACATGCACTGATTTAAATGATTGTGAACTGATTAGTTATGACATACACCCAGAAACTTGCAGTGCGACTGTGTTTACTGCTGCATTGATTCAAGTATCTTAAGCATAACTGAGGGTCTTTTAGTACAAGGTTTCTAACGTTAAAGAAGACTTCAGACTCAGATGTGTCAACCTTTTGCTTTTTGTCCCTATGCTGATCCCATAATTAGAGAAGACAGATTTACAGTCGTCATTCATGATATTAACTTTGCTTGTATGGAACCAGAGGTTAGTTTCAGTATAGCACCAACTTTTATGTTTAGGATTTCTGTACTTTTTAAATAATAAAACTAATTAAAGGTTAATGTAATGTCAGTTTTAATTAACTCGCATAAACATTGAGTAAGGTCGGGTCAGAATTTTGGGTTTACAGCAGATACGGTAGATAAGAAGTTATAGACGCTGAGAGGGCAGGGAAAAGAAAATGTCACACAACATTGTTTATGTTTCCGTCTGTGTTGAAGACTGAACAATGAGAAGATCCTCAGGTCAGGACTCGGCCGCCCACCTGCACCTGAAAACTGAAGGACTCTCCTGTAAAGAAGGTATTTCCACTTTCTGAACAGATTATTCCACAGTAGAAAGAGGGAAGACATTTATGATAAACTGTCTGACTAACTTGTTTCTGGATCTCCACGGCAGCACCGACTCACTGGCCAGCTGGTGCACTTTGCCACAACCAGGCTGGACCCCCTTCATCCTCCAGAAATGCCTTCTGGCTCTTGGTGACATAGGGATGGACATGCCATCTTACTGATGAGGAACCCCCCACCCCACCTGATAAGATATTTATGTTAACAAGCAGCTGAACAGTTTGTAATGGTTTGTGTAAGCTAACCTGGTAGCTACGTAACAAAATCATGGCGATAAGTAACTCACAAACACACTGGTACTGGATTTCCACAGTGCTCTTCATTTATTAAACTTACCAACCTTATGAAGCCGGACGGCTACTGCCTTGTCATACATGAATAACACAAGCTACACAAGCCACCCATTACTATGAGATCGGGAACTAAAATGAGTGTTCTTCTAGAGAAAATGTCCATCCATTCGCCACGAGGCGACGTCCCAATCTGCTAGGCGCTTTCTGATGACATCACCAGTAGTGGACAGGCAAAGAGTTCTTAAAGGGTCATTCCACAATTACGACTGTTACAAGATGAAGCTGATAAATTGGAGGAGACTACATCGCAGCTCTTTCAGTGCATCTCTCTGCAGCCAGTTTTGATTGATTGATTGATTTGTGAGATCTCTAACTGGGTGAGACCTTAGCGATGAGACCCTGCCTGATGTTAAAAATATCTGTTAATGTCAGGCACGTTAAGAAAGCCACTTTCATGAAACAGGTTTAAGAGTGGATTAAAAAGATTAGTTTTAATATGAGTGGTTTTTTGTCCCACTGTCTTGGTTCCTGTGATGGACTGGTGACCTGCATCTCACCCAGTGGCTGCTGGGATGGACTCCAGCTTCCCGTGACCCTTAACTGGGCAAAGTGATTAAGAAAATGGATTGATTTATTTTATCTATTGATGTTTTTAGGAGTCATTTTGTTGTTTTATTTCTAAATGTGTTTCAGGTTCATGTCACATAATACACAAAGACTTATGTTGCAATGACTGAATATTTATTCATTCAGTTTAACTGGAGTAAGGGTTGCGGGGCGCTGGAGTCTATCCCAGCAGCCTTCGGGTGACAGACAGGGTACACCCTGGACAGGTTGCCAGTCCATCGCAGGCCCATGACTGAACCTATACCTGCAACTTCCTACCAGTCAACAGCAAACTTTGGTATAAATAATTGACTGAACCCCTCATATTGCAAAGGCCTTCATAAAACATGATTTAGTGGTTTTTCACCACTGTTTGGTCTTAACTTACCTGGCATATTGTATGATCCCTGCAGAATGACAGTGTTTGCTGCAGGTTGTTGTGAATCTTGTTCCACTTCAGGTTTGCAGGGAAGTGGATTCCATCAAAAAGCAAATCCATGGCAAGGTATGATTGAAACAGTTGTGGTAATAGAAGCTCTGAGTTGATATATCTCAAATACCTTGTGAATTTGTTGGTGCTCAGCTCTGGCCTTCAAGGTCCACAGCCCTGCATATTTTAGATGTTTACCTGCACCAACACAGCTGATCCAAATGAAAAAAGCTCTGCTCAACAGCTTGTTGTCAAAAGGTGCCCAAACATGTTTACCCATTGATCTGATTCAGAGGTGCTGCAGCCGGAAACATCCAAAACCTGCAGGACAGCGACCCTAGAGGACCGACCTTGGACACCCCGTGGTAGCCTGTCCATGTGGGGCACTTAAGGGTTTAATTAGATAAAAGTATCAAGTGGATTAGCCAGCAGTTTCCAGCCATTGCTGGCTGAAATTTGGGACTCACAGAAAGTTGAAACCCATATGTGGAAACACAGGTAAGACAACTGTGGAAACTGTGGACGAACCCACATGGGACCCTTATCTGCAGTCCAGGTTCAACCCCTTCGGGCTCCACAAGGACACGCCAGCTGGGAACCATCTTTAGTTGCAACAAGGAAGCGCTTCCTCACATTAGCAATGTGTTTTGTTTTGCTTGCTTTATAAAGGATTATGTTGCATATGTTGGATGAAAATAGGAGAAAATATGCAGCTCTACTTACCTAGAGGGGAGAAACATGAAGCTAATGCAGAACCCAAACTGCTGTTCATTAAACAGCCACATGTGAATTTCTTACATTTAAATTCCCTACTTTGCATCAGAAATAATCATCACATTTAATGTCCAATCTGAGCTCTCCATTTAAATGGGTATATGAATGTAGCAGATAACCATGGATTTACTTCTGTTTGTGTGTATTTACACACTGGTTGGTGCTGATCTCATTTACAAATCCCTCACTCTCACCTGCGAGCATGCCGAATATGGTTGTCTAAGCCTAAATGTCCCACTGTACAATCTCATTGTGGTTGACAGATTCCCTGTTAACATGTAGTGTCGGCTCTGGCCTGTGAGTGTCAGAGTGATTACTGTTTGTGTATTTAAGTCAGCTCAGGCGCATGAGGAGATGATTTCTGTGTTTTTTTCTGCATGTTAGGAGCCACTTGATGCTCCAAACTGAATCTTTTAATTTGGATGTTTGCTGCTTTGTTTGCTGAGAGACCAAACGATGGGAATGTTTGAGTTGTATTCTCATTACCACTACTGTGTTTTTTTATATGAGGGTTGAGCAACTCCAGTCCTCCAGGGTTCCAGTCCTTCAGGTGGTGAGAGTTTCCCTGCTGCAACACACCTGACTCAGACTTAGACTCACTGAGCACACTTGTGCAGAGCTTGACATCAAACTTGTTAGAAGTCTGCTAATTACCCAATGACTTAGATTGTTAATTTGAAAATAATAGATTCTCTGAACTCAAAACATGTCCGACCTTGAATCAGATTGGCTACAGCAGCAGAAGATCCACACCTGTGGCCCACCATGTTACAAGGCTCAAATCATCTCCAAGTGCTTTCTCCAACACGAAGATGAGTTCACTGTCCTCCAACGGCTTATACACTCACCGGATCTGCATCCAGCAGTGCAGCTTTGGGATGTGGTGGAACGGGAGATTCTCATCATGATGAGGTGGAGCAGGAGATTCTCATCATGATGAGGTGGAATGGGAGATTCTCATCATGGTGAGGTGGAACGGGAGATTCTCATCATGGTGATGAGGTGGAACGGGAGATTCTCATCATGATGAGGTGGAACGGGAGATTCTCATCATGATGAGGTGGAACGGGAGATTCTCATCATGATGAGTTGGAACGGGAGATTCTCATGGTGATGAGGTGGAGTGGGAGATTCTCATCATGATGAGGTGGAATGGGAGATTGTCATCATGATGAGGTGGAACGTGAGATTCTCATGGTGATGAGGTGGAATGGGAGATTCTCATGGTGATGAGGTGGAACGGGAGATTCTAATGGTGATGAGGTGGAAAAGGAGATTCTCATGGTGATGAGGTGGAACGGGAGATTCTCATGGTGATGAGGTGGAAAAGGAGATTCTCATGGTGATGAGGTGGAACGTGAGATTCTCATGGTGATGAGGTGGAAAGGGAGATTCTCATCATGATGAGGTGGAATGGGAGATTCTCATCATGATGAGGTGGAACGGGAGATTCTCATCATGATGAGTTGGAACGGGAGATTCTCATGGTGATGAGGTGGAGTGGGAGATTCTCATCATGATGAGGTGGAATGGGAGATTGTCATCATGATGAGGTGGAACGTGAGATTCTCATGGTGATGAGGTGGAATGGGAGATTCTCATGGTGATGAGGTGGAACGGGAGATTCTAATGGTGATGAGGTGGAAAAGGAGATTCTCATGGTGATGAGGTGGAAAAGGAGATTCTCATGGTGATGAGGTGGAACGGGAGATTCTCATGGTGATGAGGTGGAAAAGGAGATTCTCATGGTGATGAGGTGGAACGTGAGATTCTCATGGTGATGAGGTGGAAAGGGAGATTCTCATCATGATGAGGTGGAATGGGAGATTCTCATCATGATGAGGTGGAACGGGAGATTCTCATGATGATGAGGTGGAACGGGAGATTCTCATCATGATGAGGTGGAACGGGAGATTCTCATGATGATGAGGTGGAACGGGAGATTCTCATCATGATGAGGTGGAACGGGAGATTCTCATCATGATGAGGTGGAACGGGAGATTCTCATGGTGATGAGGTGGAATGGGAGATTCTCATGGTGATGAGGTGCAATGGGAGATTCTCATGGTGATGAGGTGGAACAGGAGATTCTCATGGTGATGAGGTGGAGTGGGAGATTCTCATGGTGATGAGGTGGAACGGGAGATTCTCATGGTGATGAGGTGGAACGTGAGATTCTCATGGTGATGAGGTGGAAAGGGGGATTCTCATGGTGATGAGGTGGAACGTGAGATTCTCATGGTGATGAGGTGGAACGTGAGATTCTCATGGTGATGAGGTGGAAAGGGGGATTCTCATGGTGATGAGGTGGAACGTGAGATTCTCATGGTGATGAGGTGGAAAGGGGGATTCTCATGGTGATGAGGTGGAACGTGAGATTGTCATGGTGATGAGGTGGAACGTGAGATTCTCATCATGATGAGGTGGAACGGGAGATTCTCATGGTGATGAGGTGCAACGGGAGATTCTTATGGTGATGAGGTGGAACGGGAGGTTCCTCATTATGATAGTAGTACCCGGTCCCACTTGTTAGTAGAATGCGGATCTGAAAGTGGAGGGTGACTGTAGGTCTTGTATCTTTACTTTATACTCTTTAATATGATGAGTACTTAATGGTTGGGTCATGCATAACAGTTATCATCTATCGTTTCTGCCTAACACAGATTTATGACTTATGTTACGATGATACTTGTGAAACCTTTTACTGCTTTGTAAGTATTGGACATAAAAATCAATAATATTTCTTTATGATTAGAAAAGGGTCATGATTAAGCCATCAGAACAACAAGTCTTCCAACCCACCTGTAAGTCATTTTGTTGGTTGGAATAGTTGAAGATAAACACTATGATTCTACTGCAAATATGCCACCAACTATTAAATCTGTTCTGAAGGAAAAAGGGCCTGAAACCCAGTACAGCAAGCTGGACCCGATGAAGTGAGAGTTAACTGTGGTTTTTAAGAACATGAAACTCTTGTTTTGAACCTTTAAAGACACTGTTCTTTGGATACAAGTTGAAGATTTTTTCTTTTCCATGACATTTGTGTCGATGCTCTTCACTTCCTATATGACAGCTGCGTGTTAACATTACAGATTATACATGTCCTCTTTAAAATTAAGAAGAGAATCCAGGTCTGATGGAGCCCTGAGTTAAATCTCTTTAGATATGGATCAAATAACAGTAAATTTAATTTTATTTATTTAACACTTTATGGGATGAAAACCAATAGACTAATCAATGTTCTAATCTTAGCTTCAAAACCATCAATCTAAAAGACTTGGCAGCAAATCAGCTTGAGCATAAAACTGCTATTTTGCATTTTTTTGAACCACCAACTTAATGTATGCAAATTTCCATGGTAACATGATGATACAGTATACGCTGCTATTTTTCAGCAGGTTTGTATATTTCCTCAGCTGAAACTTTAGATCACAGAGTCCATCTTCAGGGCAGGAGTCAGTGAAACGATGATTTTATTCCTGAACTCTGGTGATGTAGCATCTTATTTTTGTATGTATGCTATGCATACATATGATAAAGTATGTGGATTGTATTAGTTTTGTAATTCTTTAACCCCTAAATCTCTTTGCTTGTTTTCAGCATTTGTCTGTTTAAGAGCTTGTTATGTGAATTGTTTTCGGTTTTTATTAAAATGGTTTTGTTGAGCTGTAAGCTGACATTCTACTGAATGTATAATGTGTTTTTATGGCTACTCGTATAATGCAGCGACTACCCTTCAAACACTGAGACAACCTGGTGGCCCATGGTACCAGAGGTTACACACAATAACACTGGCTTCATTTTAACCTTAATTACCAGTTTAATGGTAATGACATTAAGTTCTGCTCCTAACATGTCAAAACAGATATTTTCTGTTGAATCACAACTCAGAAGGTGATTTTCTTGCAAAAGAGGAGAACATTCATGCAGGCTTTCTGCACTGAGGCCATGTGTGGTGTACTTGGACTAAATCACGATATTAACCGGCAGCAAACTGATTGACAGCTGTGAATTTAAATTAACAGAGTTCATATTGGGAAATGCTATTTGAAGGTAGCTTATTAGCTGTGTTATATAATCTGGTTTTATTGGACCTTCCCCAGAAGACATATTCCTTTTGTTCTTATTTATACTATTTATCATCATTGTCATACTTTTCTTCAGTGTTATATTGTAATTCCTCATAATAAACTGGGAAAAATACATGGTGGCTTTACATTCACAAGCTCTCTGAAAGGAACTAAACACACTGAAAGAATGCAGAATATATTTAACATAGAGCATGAATTTATTTATTTATTTAACCTTTATTTTAACTCATTAGTCATTGAGATTTCCCTTATTTACAGGGACGACGAGTTTACAGCAACACATTATAAACATAGAACGATAAAATAAAAACAAATACAATATAAAAAACAAAACAGAATCAGATGACTCCAAGCTATGCTAACTAAGATTCATATGTGATGGACAGCAGATGCATATAAAGACTGCAAACTGTGTTTTACTGAACTATGAGATTAAAGACGCACTACAGAACTTTTGCAGTTTTCCTATCAATGGAAAGCCATCTGCCTTGCATCCTTCCTGTACTGTGAGCTCTTTTAGCCATTTCTGGAGCAGCAACAGCTCCAGAAATGCAGATAGTAGAGGTCACTGTGCTATTTATGCTACCTTTATGAATGTCAATGTTCGTCACAATTTCGTCGTATTATCATGATGTGGCATGATTTGTAAATGTGGAAAAGGGATGCCATGAACGCAGTTGTAAAGTGTGATCTTCAATTATTAAATCATCTCACGTAATCCGGTTATGATTGTAAAAGAATCGCGTGTTACCTTAGATGGCTCAGCCCCAGTAAAAATGTATGTCCATGTCAGACATTGTTTGCATCATGCCATGCGTCCTTTACATAAGCTTGGTCTTCGAGTAAAGAGTTCATCAGTTTCAGACAGTTACAAACATGGCAACGAGAGAAAAGATGGTGAAGTGATCAATGGACAATCTCTATTTGTCACAGCCTTCATAAACAGGACTTATGAACAAAGTTGTTTGTAAGAACTGTGGGTGAACGACAGACACCAAGTTGGAGGGGCCTTCTGTGAAATTTTTCCTGGAGTCCCAAGAGACCCTAGAATCACCCCAAATTTACATAAATACAATTACAAATTAAAAGTTTGGAAACAATGACGTGGCAGAATAAAACTATAAAATAATGAACTAAAACAATGACATGACGAATTTAAAGAGTCAGACATCTTGAGCACCAAAAGAGAAGGCTGATTTTCGTTTTGGTATACACAAACATCTCATCAGCCAATCGCATGTAGATATGATGAACACTATGAGCTCAATTTGAAGTCGTAAAGTTTTACAGCTGTGAATGGATTTATGCAAACAATTTCAGAGTTTATCCACTTCTGAGAGCAGACGGTTTCCTGTCCTTTCTAACTGCGGGTTTGAAGGTGAAAGTGGTTAATTAAACGGTACTGGGTGCAACAACCTCTGAGACAAAATGACTGGAACGAAATATGTGAAGTTCATTCATTTTCCTAACTGTTTAGTGTAATTATGGGTTGTGGGGAAGCAGGAATCTATCCAAGCAATCATTGGGCAAGAGGCAGGTGTCCCTAGACAGGTCGCCAGTCCATCACAGAGAGACAAACAGCCCGTCGCGAGAGGGAGAATTTGGAGCATAGGTGTCAAACTCCAGTCCTCCAGGGTCGCTATCTGGCAGGTTTTTGTTGTTTTCCGCTACCTTGGACTTGGACTCTCTCTGCAAAGCAAGACCTTCTCCTCCAACCCTTTAAAAGTCTGCAACGCTGCAGATGGACAAGTAGACGTCTGCTTTCTGATTTGACAGTGTGACAAGCCACCAAGCTATCGAATCAGATGTAAAGACTGTGACAAAGTTCACAACTGCAGCTTCAGTCTTGCACCCCCTTTGGGCTTTGCATGCGCTCATTATTTTCTACATTGTTCCACAAATGCAAATCTTCTTTTCAAAAATCCTTTTCTGCACATTTGTAAACTTGGATTTTTCTGCAGACCATTTAGATTTTCTTTACAGCATAATAAAATGTATTCTACAAATATATTGACATTTACAACTCTAAAATCTTTATGCAAGATGACTCGCTTTAGTTGAAACTGAACATAAGAATCAGGAAAAAGGGGAATTTAAGACCACAACAGATTAATAAAATGTTGCTGGTCTGATGAGTCTCCAGTTCAGCTCCACATTCACATGGTAGGATCAGAATCTGCTGGAAACATCATGACAACATGGATCCATCCTGCCGTCAGGATCAACGCTTCAGGCTGCTGCTGGTGGAATGGTGGGGGGAGGTTTTCTGGTCCCACTTTGGTCCCCTTAGTACCAGTATGACATGGTTTAACCTCCACAGCCTACCTGAGTCCTGCTGCTGACCATGTCCATCCCTTTATGTAACATCTTCTGAAGGTCTGTGCTAGCAAGGTGGTCCAGGAGTCCATGCTGGTACTACCAATGTGGACCTGATAAAGTGGCTGGAGTTTATATTACACATTAATACTGAAATTTTTTTATTGTGGCCTGATAGTTTGGTTCATAATATAACATTAGCTTATTAAAATTATTCTTAATGTATGTTGAATTTAAATTATCATTCATTCGTTCATTATCTGAACCGCTTAGTCCGATCAAGGGTTGCAGGGGATCTGGAGTCCATCCCAGCAGTCTAGTGCAAGAGACAGACTTTAAATAATCTTCCAAAAAATGAAAATGGTTTTAAATAAAATAAAAGTTTTGTTGTTCTTTATACGTTAAACTGTGAGGTGCTTGAGTATCAATTTCCATTATCTATCTATCTATCTATCTATCTATCTATCTATCTATCTATCTATCTATCTGTCTATCTATCTGTCTGTCTGTCTGTCTGTCTGTCTGTCTATCTGTCTGTCTGTCTGTCTGTCTGTCTGTCTGTCTGTCTGTCTGTCTAAAGGGAGACTAAATAATTTTTAAACAGCAAAGATTCCCAGCAGGACTTCAGTTCTCTGGAAAATGTCTGTCTTCTTTTCTACATGTTTGTTGTCCTTCCATGGCCAGTAGAACCAACTTGATGTGGGTTGATATTTATCATACTTAAGTGGAATATTACCATTCAGGGACAGTCAGTGGCTGATTCTTCCTCATCGTCTGCCTGGAACTTGCATTGGTTTGATGGGACCTTAACTTTTAGTATTCTTTTCCATCCATAGCTGTTACCACACCAGTCCTCTGCCTCGCCTCTCAACACTAGAGAGAAAAAAAAAGAGAAAAAAAAATCAAAGAGGGTATTAGGCAGCAGGGTTATTCCCGACACTTTGCTGCAGGCTGGCGTTAATCTGTGCGTTTTGGAGAAACGAGGTTAGTTAAGCATTTTAATGGCCCTAGCCCTGTGATAATTAGGCCTGCCCTGGAGGGAGCTCCAGTTGAGCCACTTGGGCCTTGAAATGGAGCCAGGGAACTAAAGCCCTGCATGCACACAATGATCCTGAACTAATTCCCTGAGTAAATATTTTCTCCGTTCACGCCGCAGCCTCTTTCTCTTCAAAGTTGTAAAAGGCCTGTTTCCTTTTCTCTCCTACTCTCACTCTTTTTCATCCTCCCTCCCTCTGCAGATATTTTTAGTAAGCGAGCACTTGAAGCAGTATTGTGAAAAAATTATTTCCATTTTGCCCACTTTCATCTCAAGATAAAAATAATAAAAGCGCTTTTTCTATCTGCATTTTAAGACAATCATTTAGCACTTAGAAACAGACTCTGTTGTGTCTTGTCTGACTGGCATGGCCCCTGACCTTGGGGCCCATGGAGGGGTTCTTTGACTGACTGATCTGATCGTCCTAAAGGGGATAGGAAGTGTCTGAACATTGTGTATCGCCTTCCGTTCCTGCCTGTGTCTGGGGCTCCCACAGCACTGAGAAGCCCCTGAGCTACAGCTGCTATTGTTTCTCAATACAAAAGACAGACATCACATTAAAGTCCTCTGTATCATGAACTCACATCAGTCTTTGTCAGTAGCCCTGGCGATTAGAAGTGAAAAAATATTCATGAGATGTGCAGTAATAACTCTGTTAATGTGAAATAAATGCACAAATCTTGACTTGTTTTTGAATGACAGCAGACATTTTTCTCTCTCGCCTTTTTTTTTTTTTTTTACATGGTCTGAATACGTCCTGGCATTAAGTTGTCAATCTACAAGTTTGTGTCTAGGTGATAAAGTTCGTCAGCTTTCAGAGTGGTTGTTTGGAGGATGTTTTGACTGACACGTGGCCCTCGGGCAGCAGACGTCAGCATCCAGGTTTCCCGGGGACACTACTTGTTTGGCTTAGGGAACCTTTGTGAGAAGTATCTTCATCTCACCGCTGCTCAGTCAGCCCATTTCTCCAGGCCACGGTGTCAGGCATCATTTATCTCTGACAGTGACGCTGTCTAAAGAGTGTGTGTGTTTCTGTGAGCATGCGTGTGTATTTGTGCACATGGGTGCGTCGGTGTTTCTGCGCTTGCTGGGTGCATGTTGTCGCGTATCATTTTGGGTGTCCCAAGGCAAAACTTCTGAGCGGGCTACAGCAGAATGAGCAGAGAAGATGAATGCTTTTGGAAGTGAGAAGTATATTATTAAAGCTAACTGTGCTAACTTGATTGATTTGCAGCATTAAAGTCGCCGGTTGTTAACATAAAACCTCCAAATGGCCTAAATTTAAATATGTTACTTATCAACGCTTCACAGTGCATCAATGTAAAAATCTTTCCAAAGTGCAGTTTAATGGGGTAATGTCATTTTTCACTGCATAGTAATTAGGTTATATTAATTAAAAAAACATTTGTTAGCATGGCTGATGTGTCAGGTGTCAGGCTGAGTAATGTTCCTGCTTGTTCACCTCCACATCACCACATAGGAATACAGTCTTTTATAAGGAGCTTTAGACTGGTGAAAGAATGCACAGGTAACAGAAAAGATAGTCTGTCGTCTCGATTCAGCCAATCAGTTGACATGATGGATGAACAAAACAGTAGTTGTTACTCAAATCTTGTAAGAAAATAATTTGCAGTAAAAATACGCAGCTAATTGCATTAAAATGCTTTATTGAAGTCATAATTCAGATTAATGTGAGTTCAGTGATGTGATGAATCTAAAGCCAGATTTGGCTTGTACAAAAAAACTTTCTGATTGTACTGAAATATCCTGCTGAGTTCATTCATTCAGTCATTTTCTTAACTGCTTATAGTCGTGGGGAAGCTGAAGTCCATTCCAGCAGTGACTGGATGAGACACAGGTAGACCCTGGACAGGTCACCACTCCATCAAAGACTCCATAAGTTGATATTTTTAATTGTTTATTCTTGTATTTGGATATCATATGTTGTTGTTAGGTTATAAAAGATTACAGTTAAGAGGAATCAGACAGTGTCTGACACGAATCAAAGCTTCTAAATTAGCCTGTTAAGTTGTGCTAACCGCTAAGAATTAGCTAACTTCCAACTGTTTAGTCAAAGCCTCTAATAAATCTTAAGATTGCTGCTAACTGCTAGCCCTGTGCTAACAGCTAAGTGTTAAACCATTTAATTAGTCTCAAGAGCTAAAGACTTAGCTAACTTCCAACTGTTTAGTTAAAGCCTCTAATAAATCTTAAGATTGTTGCTAACTGCTAGCCCTGTGCTAACTGCTAAGTGTTAGAACATTTAATTAGTCTCAAAGCTAAGCCAGCTGCTAAGTCTATTGCTAATTGCTAACTGTTTTGTCCAATGCTCTTAGTTAGGCTGCCTGGGCCACCAAAGGAGCAAATAATCCTTCTAGAAAAGCCTAAACCTTTAAGCAAAAGTTTATTTATTTAATTTTTATTCTATTTTTATTTTATATCAGAGCCTTAAGTACACTGCTAAAAAAAATAAAGGGAACACTTAAACAAAACATTGTAACTCAACCACAGTTCTGTGAAATCAAACTGTCCATTTAGGATGCAACACTGACTGACAATCAATTCCACATGCTGTTGTGCAAATGGAATAGACAACAGGTGGAAATTATAGGCAATAGGCAATGGGCAAGAAACACCCAAGAAAGGAGTGGTTCTGCAGGTGGTGACCACAGACCACTTCTCAGTTGTCATGAAATTCTTTCAACAAGTAAAAATTTTCTTCTCCACTGGTCCTTGTTTGAGCAGTAGATGTACCTGACTACATACCCGTGTCCCTCGGCAAGACACTGAGCCCTGCATGGCTCCCTGATGTGCCTATAAGGGTGTGTGTGAGTGTGTTACTGGTGTTACTAAGGTGCTTTGATTGGTCAGCATGACTGGAATTGTGGTATTTAATTACAAGTCCATTTAGCTGTTTACTTTTCAAATAGTTTAGAGACTGTGTGTTTATTAGGAGGCCAAATTCACACAATCCACTGAAAAGAAAGTCTAAATTTCACCATTTGAAATCATGTAGCTTGGCTTTCTTTTTTTCAATTTTATTTCATTTTTTGCTTTGACTTCTTTATCAATGAAGTGTGCAGCAGTGATCAAAGCAGGATCATCCTCACTAAACAACCGTTTATTAAAAAAAAGGCTATTATTTTTGTCAAAATGACTTTCTTTTAAAATTATCATTACACCACATTTTTTTTTAGAATGATAGGTTAATTATTTAATACAATCTGGATCCTCCTTTAAAAAAAGACCTAATTTATATATTAAATGCATATTTATTTGTATAATGCTACTCTGTGCTCCCTGCCAAATAAAAATTTCATAGATCCAACCCTGCTGCATGCATATTATAACTTAGGAGCAGTTAGCTTCTCAAAGAAACAGCAACCATGCTCCTGAAGACCAAGTCAATAAAAAGAAAAATGTAGCATGCATTTACAGTTGCAGTGTTTAACTGTTCAGTGTGCACGTTTTCCCAGTTAGAAATGAGAAGAAACTGCATGAAACTGTACGTTTGTGATGACATTTGTAGTAGTTTAGTATAACTACTTATAAACTGTTGCCAATTACTGGACAAATGTATTGTTTTACTATATATATATATATATATATATATATATATATATATATATATATATATATATATATATATATATATATATATATATATATATATATATATATATAAAACATAGACACATGTATATATATTGCACCATTTTTTAACAACTGCTTGACTTTTATTTATTGGAATAACATCAGAGTTGTAGAGCTTTAATAAAATAACCTTTGAGATGTAACACTGCTTTTCATGAACATATAGTGCATGTTACCATCTTACCCTAGCATGCTAGCTTAACCCTTGACCGTGCACATTGTTCTTTTGTCCTGCCCTCCTTCTTCGATCCCTCTATTACCCCATGAGTCCTACGCACCTCACCTCTTTGTCCTGTCTCAAGGCCATGGCCAGTCATGGGCTTGGGCCCATGCTCCTAGCAGCTACTGACCCTTTTGTGCCACCTTTATCACAGACTTCTTCACCGTGGGCTACTTAACCGCAGCGCTAACTGCAGGTCCTGCGGGTCCCTGTGATTGTGCTCTGCATTGAGCAGAGAGATGAGGATTAACACCGACACTCGATAAAGGGGTCAGAGGTGTGCAGTGATTATTTGTGTGTGTGTATTACGAGGAACGAAAGAGAGAAAAAGAGAGACAGAGAAAGACAGTGTGTGCAAGGTAAGCCTGTGCATGTGTGTGTGTGTGCGTGTGCTTGGCTCTCAGGATAGAGGATTGAAGCAGGTGGAAGGGGGTTGGGGACATGGCTGCAAGGTTGAGGTGAAATAGATGGATAAGGTTAGCTGAGTTATCAGACAGGAGCATCACAATCAAACTGTCAGCTCAGTGCCTCCCTCTCTCTGCTCTCTCCCTCTTTTTGATAAACAGAGGAATAGGATTACAATTTGGACTGGTCCCGGGGCAGCGAGGAAGCCTGCCCTGCCTTTCAGCCTCTGCTCTATGAAAGGAGCACAAGAAAGGCACAGATCTGCCAGACAGGGTTTTTCTGGCCGGGGAGACCCAATGGATGACGGAGGAAAGGCTTTTCGCCAAAGATGGATAAAAAAAAAAAATCATCAAAAAAGAGTAAAGAAAAATTAAATCTCAATCAATTTCAAGTCTGTTTTATTGAAAGTACAAGAGAAATTTCCTTGCTTGAAGAAGACAATGTTGATCCACAGTGTAGTTTCATTAGATAAGATAATACTAGAATAATGTGTGAACTGTAGCCATCAATCCATCCATCCATCCCCCCCTCCCTCCCTCCATCCATCCATCCATCCCTCCATCCAACCATCCATCCCTCCCTCCCTCCGTCCCTCCATCCATCCATCCATCCATTCCTCCATCCATCCATCCATCCATCCATCCATCCAACCATCCATCCCTCCCTCCCTCCCTCCCTCCCTCCCTCCATCCATCCATCCATCCATCCCTCCATCCAACCATCCCTCCCTCCCTCCCTCCCTCCCTCCATCCATCAATCCATCAATCCATCCATCCCTCCATCCATCCCTCCATCCATCCATCCATCCATCCAACCATCCATCCATCCATCCATCCATCCAACCATCCATCCATCCATCCCTCCCTCCCTCCCTCCCTCCATCCATCCATCCATCCCTCCATCCAACCATCCCTCCCTCCCTCCCTCCCTCCCTCCCTCCATCCCTCCATCCATCAATCCATCCATCCCTCCATCCATCCCTCCGTCCATCCATCCATCCATCCATCCAACCATCCATCCAGGGGCGCCGCCAGGAATTTTGGGCCCTATGAAAGACAACGGCAGAGACCCCACCACAAATTTTAGATTTTTGTTTTTACTTCAAGCTGACAAAAAAAAGCTTTTCATGGGAATAATAAAGATCTAGGGCTGTTTAACCATTTATGAGGCAAGTGACTATTTTTGATCACTTTGTTTCCTTTCTTACTGAGTGTGAAACCTTTTTGTTTGTTAATGTAACAACAGAATGGAGGTCTTGGTTCATACAAGAAGGACAATTTTAGGTTAAAGTTTCTAATTTGAAGGTATTTCATTGAGTACCCTATAAAGGGTTAATTCACAGTGCATACATCTAACTAGGTTATTCTAATTTAAATGGTTTATCAGTTTATATTACTGCTATATTTTAATACAACTTTTGGAAAAAAGTATTTATTATTTTTAATGAAGGTTTGATGATTTTCTTATTTAGTTTGTACGTCTTTTTGGGTCCCTATCAAGTCATGGGGCCCTTAGAATCTTCCTAACTTTTCCCCCCATATGGTGCCTCTGCATCCATCCGTCCATCCATCCATCCATCCATCCATCCATCCATCCATCTTTTAACATAAATATGAGGAAGAGTTGTGGCTGTCCAGCATTTTGAAATACGCAGACAGAAGTCAAAGATGCATCAAAATATAAATAAATAAATTATGTTGACTAAATAAACACCTTAACTTGTTATTTAATCAGCATGTAACGTTTTCTGAGCGTCTGCATGAATCTGGATGTTCTCAGTAAGTTCTGTGTGTGACTTTGCATATGACTGAAATGAGCATCATGCCAGGTATCAGTGGCGTTTCTCTGCCAGTCTCATTCTGTACACCGTCCAACCACAAGCACTTCCCAGTTTCTCTCCTGCAGCAGCAGGTAAACGACACCAAGCAGCCAGAGGATGGAGGATACGTCATGGACCAGTGTTCATAGAAAAAAAAAGTCCTATCCACCCCAACCATCTCTGAGCCGGGTTCTGCCGGAGGTTTTCTTCCTGTTAAAAGGGAGTTTTTTTCCTTCCCACTGTCGCTTCGTGCAGCTCAGGATGGAGGATTGGATCCAAGTCATGACTCGATGCAATCAGTTGGTTTCTATTATAGGATATGTATGAACTGGCTTCAAATGAAGGGTTTGTTGATTCGTGTATGTAAAGTGTCCTGTGACAACATTGTTGTGAAGTGGCGCTTTACAAATAAAGTTGAATACACCAGAAATTAATTGATTCATTCATCACCTGCTGACCTGGACAGGTGTTTTCTTTCATATCAGCCTCAGTGACTTTTAATCTGCATTTAGTTGTTAATGAGCTACGCTCAGGAGGTATGTTCTCTGAGTTCTGTGTCATTAAACTGTACAATTTAAATGTACTTTAAGATCACACAAGGATCTGTGTTTTTATTCATTAAAAAAAAACCCCACACATTTTGGATCCAATTGAAATATTTTAGGTCAACTTTGAAAGGTGTCCAGAACCATGAAAGCTAATATAAATGTTTTCCATCTGATAAGATTGAGTTTGCCTGTGAAGGCTGCTCAGTTATATGTGCATCCAGTGATTCCATCACACAGCTTCACACACAGCTGCGTCTCTTATCAGAGATTCTGCAAATTAGCTCCAGCTACAAGTCCATTAGAAGAGTTGCCTCTTTCCTCATGTAACAGTGTTTATGTGTTGTCAGATAATTAATTTTTAAATGACTACGAACCTGTCAAAGATAAATATTTGACTAAAATCTGAACAGAGGCTCAATAACAATGAAACTGAACCAGGCAGACATTCTGACTCTGACCAGTGGAGTCAAATATTTGTAATAAGACACCTTAAGACTCAATGAATAAATGGACCAGATACAGCAGGAAGCATCTCTTGTTAACTGTAGACATTTCATGAAACTTTTAATATTTGTGTTAACTAAAAGAAAATAACAATAAATGTATAGATTTTATATTAAATTGCACATTCATCTGAAATCTTAATTCGCTGTTCATAAATCATTCATGTATACGCCAAATTAAAGTCTATATTTGCCACGTTTACATGAGAGTTTTAATTCCTGTTTAATTCTGAATAAAAGTTAATTCAGCTTTAAACTGATAAAAAAAAACCCCAACCATATAAACATTTAATTCCTAATGCAGATTTCTATTTGGAATTAAACTTAACTCCAATGTAAGTGCCTGGTTTATTCCCATTTTAATCCCGAACTATTTAATTCCTCTGTCATGTAAACCTTCATTCCTCTCTAAGTTAACTCCGGTCGTTCTGAGCATGCTCGTTACCGTGTCCTGTCCCGGTGACGCGCGTTGTTTTACCTCCCGTGTTCGGTGGTCTATCTTTCTTCTCCTTCTCAGTTGCTGCAGAAAGTGAAGTAGTATGCTGGTGTTGAGCTGCTACTTCACATTTATAATAAAAATAGCAGTGAAACTGGTACTTATTATGTAGTTTTTACAAGTTACGACTGAAAAGACGAGAAGCAGGGAGTCAACTTTGTTTCCAGTTTATGTCATACGTCATGTGCACCCTCTGTCCAATCAGAATCATTTGTATCTATTCATAAAACTATTTATTGATTTTTAAACTTTGGCAGCCATTGTGAATGTCAGAATGTCTGTTTGTGTGTCTATTTTACTTACTGTTTTCTGTGATACCAAACCTGAAATTCCTGTACAGCAAATCTACAAATAAAGTCACCTGAACCTGAACCTGAAACCTTCCCAAACCGCCGCTTTAAAGAGGTATTAAATGAGGACGTTTCTTGTAAACCTTTATTCAGAATCATTATTTTCATGTAAACTTGTAGGAGAATACGTTCATTCTGAATGATCTAATTCCAAATGATTAATTCTGAATAAAAAAAAACATCAAGTAACCGTAGCCAGTGTCCAGTTCAAACCTTAAATCTCTACTTGTGGTCATTTAAAACTAAATTTCCTGTAAATTCATCATGTCTCACAACACAAACACACTTTAAGAAGATAAAACAAGATGTAATATGTTCACATTTTAGTTACACTCCGACAGAACGATGAAGATCCTTGTGCTAAAACAACATTTTAAACACGTGTCTTTCCTTTCTGGCCTCAGTTGCAGCATTAACATGAAGGATCCACTTGTTTGAAAACCGAAAAAGAAAATTAGATTTTAATAGTTTTAAACCTCTGAAGTAGAAAGTGTTTCATGCAGCACCATGGATGCTTTAGAGTCTGCTAAACATATTAAACCTTACGCTGAATTAGCATTAATTGGATGTTGCTCTCCTTTCTTCTGCAGAAGTAATAAACATTATTCCTGTGATGACAACACAAAAGCGCACGCTGTGGTTGTTTTGTCTACTTTGTTCGGGACACAAAAGACTCAGTGTTCCTCTGGTCCCCCTGCTGACTGATCCCAGAGATTTTTTTAAAATGTTAACTCTGCAGAGAGAGCAGAATAATGTTGGGACAGCAACCAGAGCAGCAGGGCAATTAAGACAAATTAATTATGGAGGGGGTTTGCGGGCCCTGCCCAGCTAACGCGTGAACTCGCAGAGGTGTCAGAACACCCCCCCCCTCCATTAAAATGAGCTGCAGCATTAGCTATCTTGGTTATCTGCAGGGGAGATGCAGGCCACTCTGTGACCCTGCTGCTGAGTCTCTGGCTGTGATCGGGGCGTCAGCAGCCGTCTGCGGTTCTGCCTGCACGGCTGAGTGAAAATTAAACGTATGCTGCAGCTCCCTCGGCCAGGTTTCTCCTCTGCAGAGGCGCTCCTCTGCAATCAGTGACCCGTTTTTCTCCGTCTCATCTGCATGTACAGAAATTCACTTTGTGTGGAGAAATATCTATTATTCTTCCCGTGTTCCCTTGCCTTTTATTGGCTGGGGCACCCAGGGAGCCGGCTGACCTTTGATTCTCAGGTTTGTCTGGAATCCAGCAGAAAATCCAACCGGCTCGCTCTGGAGCAGGAAAATCACCACAATTTGAAGCACTTTACTTCTCCGTCTTTACTTTGGTTTGCACACGAATTTGCTGCATATTAGTGTGTTGTCAGGTGCAGTTTAAAGGGGCAATGCATAAGGAGACACACACACACACACATGTTTTGCACTTTTGTACGTTTCCTCTCCAACACTGAATGCAGCAAATGAATTAGCTTTGTAAGACTAGCTTTAGATTAACATATGCATGCAAGCCTTTTGTTTGCCAGGAAGTGAAAACTTGTCTGGCAGCACAAACTCGCCGCAGTGACAATTGTTTTATTCAAATAGGATCAGGAACAGGGAAAGAATAGTGAACATCTCTTTATAAGCTCAGGCAACAAGTGAAAACATCCCCAAAACCTGAATGAGCAGAGACACTGACACAGATCCATATTCTATTCCTTTGTAAGAACCAAATCCCTCTTTTCCTCCTTTCACCGCCATAACATGGCTTCCAAGCAAAGTCCAGCCAGAAATCTTGCAGCATGGCCGCAAAATAAAGGAAGTGCTGCCATGCCTGACTATGCCAGTGAATAATGCCAAAGCAAATTACTTAGGGAGAGTTTGGTCCAATTGGATGCCGTCCCTTGGTATGTAATTCCCATGGCACGTCGCTGGCAGTGGCGTTGCACGCCTCAATCAGGTGTGGGGGCCTGGAGGAGGCCCTGCTCATTTGCATGTCCAAGTACGAGGGGAATTCCTCTTAGAAAGGAGCCAGGCTTTGATGTGGGCATTCCCACTTGGATTACTGAACTAAAATAGTCAGTAATGGATCAGTGAAGTCATTCATCACCAGTGTGTGGTTTGCCCAGTCCTCCTTCACCTTGTAAACCTCGCTTGGCTTCAGAGAGAGATGTCCGCGGAGCTTCTTTAGCCAGGAAATCTGCTGCAGATGAAACTGAAAGGTCGTTACTTTAATTAGATTGTTTTGATGATCCATCTCTGTCTTCAGACCACTTCCTCATGGTGTCGAATCACCGCTCGCTTGCAGTTAAAAGCCAACAGTTTCACGTGCAAAATTTACAGAAATATTATTGTTGTGGGTTCTTTATGGAATGTGGATTATCTGCAAAATGGCTTTTAGTTAATTGTTTATAGTTTCTGTTTTTAGTGGCCTAAAAGCAGCGTTTTTATCAGCTGAAGGTGGAGAAACGTTTCCAACGTGTGAGATGTGGTCTCGTTGGGCAGCGAGCTTTAAGACCTGACAGGAAAGGCAGAACAATCGTCTCTTCTAGAGAACGAGAGAAAACACAATGAGACTCAAGCAGTCTAACAGCTCATGTGAAAACCTCCTGATTCACACACACGGCAGGGCAGTGACGTGTGTTTGATTCCCTGAACGTTCACAAGCTAAATGTCACGTGTTTGTCCTTCGTTCTGCTGCCATAACACTAGCATCCTCCTCCTACAGCATGTCTCTGCAGCTGCAATCAGCTTCCAGACCATCCATTAAATGGATCCCACAGTTTATAACATTCTGCACAATGACTCGTTTATTTAAGTCAGGTGTGCTGGAGCAGGGATACACTGAAAACCTGCAGGACTGCGGCCGTTGAGGGGCCGAGTTGAGTAGCCCTGGCAGAGAGGACAATTCAAACGCTGCTGCTATTAAACCTGCCTACTCCGGGACTACCCCGTTCGCTCCTACAAAAGCCACAATCAAGCATGTTTTCAATGAATTCCTGCTTCAACACACCTTAATCAAAGTCAATTTAATGACCTTTAAAGTTCTGCACAACGACTCATTAATTGGATTCAGGTGTGTTGGAACTGGGAAACATGGAAAATCTGCTGGATTTGGATTCATACGACTGACCTGAGTAGCGCAGAATGAACCTTTACATCAGGGGCCAACTCCCTGAAATAAGGACATCTATAAACTACAAAACAACCTTAAAATCAATCCTGCAATGCAGAACTGAACTTTAAGGCAGAATCTTGAGAACTTGTGCCGCCGAGTTCTGGAGTGACTCCAAGCTGGAGGTACTCTTCTATAGAAGACCAGAGACCAGCGAGGTACAGTAATCTATACTCCTAGAAATAACAGCATCAGCCTCTCCGTACTGGCAGGAGAGAGAAATAGGCGGACTCTCCGAACTCTAATCAAAGAAAATCTTCATGGAAATGTTTTCCAACAATCTGATGTCATGTTATGGTCCTATCAGATGTAGTGGTTTTAAAAAAAAGCTGCTTGTTGTGGCTCAGAAGCGCTTTGAGACTGCGAAACTGTCCATCATAGCAAATCACCAGTGGGCCAATCTGTGACTCCTGAGATGCTCCAGAGATGCCAGTCTCCTCCATGGCAACCCAACTTCCTGCTCCTCTTTGCATTGAGTCTCATGGCAGATTATGTATGCAGGGTCATGGCTGCTGAAAGGCGTTTATTGAACAATGCTCACTCATCCACGGCGGGCTGAATGCTCCCAGCTCTCCATGAGATGCTCAGGACACAGAAGGGACAAGCACTCGAGGATGTCATATTTCACTCGCTGTTGTTTCAGCGAATTAGGCGGCTCACGCTTGAGGGCCCCCTCCTCGCCCGCGTGTTGATGGGAACTGTTAAGTGCACAGACATGTTAAACTCACTGTCAAAGCAATGCAATTAGCCTGCTATGGCTGGTCGTGTCTTCCTTCTTTTTGTTCACATCCTCGTCATCCTCACCTCTTAATTACACCGAGTAGAATTTATGACTTGCAGAGTGAATGGAAACTAATGATTTGTGCACCTTGACTGCTGCAGAACGCCGGAACCCCACCGATCTGAATCTTTAATGCAAATCCGACTGCTTGCAGTGAAGGGTTTCATTCTCGAGGCTTTCCTACCACAACAGGTAAACTGAGAGTTTTGGAAGAATGAAGGAGAAGGAGAGACATGGGAATAAAAAAAGATAAACAGTTTGACCTTCTGTTTCTGCCAATTTCCAGTGGTTGCCCCCTCCTTAGCCTTCTCTTTCCCTCTTTTGCCCTCGGCCCTGTGTCGGACGAATCCTTTTTGGAGGGATAAATAGCACTGCTGCGCTTTGATAGCCCCAGTCCCAAACAGCAGCTACCGATAAATAAAAGGAACTTTCTCCATTTATCTCTGTGAGAAAGAAGTTCCTATTAGGGTCCCCATAGCCACGGGGCCTTTCCCTCCTTCACTGCACAGCTTTGTAGATTGCCTGCTTGGTTTAAGGTGCTATTGAGTGCTCACCAGGACAATTACATGCCAGGACCCCCCTCCGGAAATGTCCCTCCCCTCCACTTCCCCTCGCCCGTCCTGTACCTCTGCGCCAGTGTTGCACGAGATGCTATCTGCGATAGCACTGGATGGGAATAGTGTGAGCGGCGCGTCGTGTAATTGCGTGTGCATGTGTGTGTGTGAGCTCCCTGCTGGAAGAGGGGACAGAGGGGGGAGAGTGATAATGGCCCTCTGAATGGTATGGAATAAAGTATCATTGCTTAGTGCCTGGAGTCAGACAGTGATGCTAATGCAAATGGTTTCCCCCCCCACCTCTCCGTCTGGTATAATGATAGCCCCGCAAACAGTATGTATGAAGAAACAGAGCGAAGGAGATATATAAATAAAAATAGCCTACACCTCAGTGAAAATGACTTTTTGCTGCCTTCAGGGAACACAAGACACACCTTAACAGTTCCCCTCTGGGGCTCCTCTTATTTCCTTCTCTTAATTTTTTTTTCTTTTTTGTGAAATTGTTTGATAGGATATGAAGTAGAGATTTTTTTGTGCAGAGGAATATAGCAGTAAAAACAGGAGTGTCTGGTTTTAGAAGGACTTGGCCCCAGACCAGGCATGTCAATCTCATTTCCACAAGCTTCACAAAATCAAGGTGTTTTCAACACGTGGAATTAGCTGTGTGTGTTGGTTTCTAGTGGTGCTTATGTCCAAAGCTTCATCTTGAGAAGAGACGGATATTTTCCAGCATAGTGGAAGCACTGGTTTGCTCGTCTGGCTGGATGATGGACCGCCGAAGAAAAAGCCAAGAGTCTGCAGCTATTGTTTGCCTTTCAGCCGGAGTCTCGGAGGAAAGTATCGCCAGGATTGCAAGTGTGGCCAGTTTGCAGTGGAGCGTACGCAGAGAGCGAAGGAGAGGGAAAGCGATGCTGCAAATCTCCGACCGCAGAGGGGAGAGCGGAGAAGGCTGATCCAGGATCGAGCCGAGGATCTCAGATCCTGGAGTGCCAGAAAAAGCGTCTATCAGAGCGAGGACAGGCTCTGCTGCAGATGCATGGCTGGGATGCAGGGAGAGGCCGGCATGTTGACCCTATCAGCTTCCTCGCCCTGGGCCAAGCCAGAGGAGGAGTTCACAGCGAGGAGGGGGGGCTGGGGACCTGCTTCCGAGAGGGTTGTGAAGACAGTGAACTGCTGGAGAGGGCAGTGCTAATCAAAGAGCCGGCAGACCAACGGCCAGGCCTGTTCCTGTATCCCCGCGCCTCCGTCTGCTGCCTTCACTCCCGGAGCCTAAGCTCCTTTTATTTCATGGTTTCAGTTTCAAAGACTCCTCTTTTGTCCTCTGAGAAGCTGAGCGACGTCTTCGTCCATGTGTGGAGTGGTTTCGCGTGTTCAAACCCTGACTAAACATTGTGTGAAATAATAGACATCATGATAAAACTCACCGTCAGAATTCATTTTATTTACAAATGATGCCATAAAAAGGTTTTATTTAAGCTAAAAATGCTGCTAAAGGCCAGAACAGGAACCGCTTCCTCTGACAGCAAAGACTTCCTTATATAAATACTATAAATGGTCAACCCCCCCCCCCTTTCACAATGCCTTTTTGTAATATATCACTTGACTTCACAGTGCCCTAATATCTGGGTAAAGTTTCATAAGGGTGCCTTTTGGCGGCGTGAGCTAAGTGGTCTTAGCTGCCTGTGATAGGCCTGTGTGCTGAGCAGGTTCTGGAGATAGCGGCTCTCTGGTGGCGAGGCTTCTCTCTCAGGTCCCTCCCTGGCAGAAAGCAAAAGAAAGGGAATAAAGAGGGGCTGGGAGAGAAAGGAAGGAGGCAGGAGGGAATTGACACAGAGCTTGGCGAGGAGCCAGAGCCGGCCTCCTCGCGTCTAATGTACGAACGGGGATTTATTTAAACAGTGAGAAGAGAGGACAGCTTCACAGTGCCAGATTAATTCCGCTTTTTATTCAGAAAATAAAAGAGACTTTGAATTATTAAGAGATAGCGGGATTAGAGGCCTCTCTTTCCAACCCCAATCTACGCTCCTTTAATTTCCACTTTATTAGAATTCTTTTTGAAGTATTTTAATGTGGACAAAAGGAGAAGAAGAGAGAGAAAGCAGAAAATATTAAATATCAGTTAAACTGCATTAAACATAAGCCCAAGCCTCCATTTTTTTTCTTCTCCACAGTCATATTGATCCCACTCTTTCACTCCTCAATTATCAACTTTTATTGTAGGTTCAGCCAAGTGCAGAGGCCGATTTCTGAAATGAAACGGCTTCTATCTTCCATTCATCCTCAGGGCTGTGGTGGGGTTTCTCGCTCCCTCACGCTCTCTCTTCACTTCACTTCCTTAAACCCCACTCAAAATGTCTCAGAGAGGGTGATTGTGTCGCGCTCCGAGGACGAGGAGGAAGAGAGGGCTGAAGGTCCCCCCGTCTTCACGGCTCGGGTCAGTGCCGTGTCAACAGGAGAGGACGGCCACAGGTCAGTGCGTCCCTGGTCAAGCACGCTCTTCTGATCTTTAGAGGACAAAGGGACATCAGCCGTCACTCTGCTCCATGCTGCCATATTACCATCCAACCTCTGTTTATTAACATGCACTTCATGCTATATTTGCTTCTTAGCTCTCCATCTGGGGAGCAGCTTGCCCTCACATTACCGGTGAGCCGAGCGGTGCGGTATTGTGCCCTCTACAAATCTCAGCAGCCATAGGAATTTGATTGTGCCGGAGGATTCTCTCTGTCAGACAACCGGTCCATAATCTCTGGCAATTCTTTGTGCTGGAGGATTACCACTGAAAGTGTTACCACATATTTACAACTACTCCACTAACTCTCAACAGGCTCTCCTGCATCCAGCCCAGCCGCGGCTAAGCCACGGTTAACATAAGAAATCAAGCTGAGATTTAGGACATCGCCTCCTAAATCTAAGTGTCTGTTCTCTATCTGTAGCTACATTAAGGCGCGGGTGGCTTTTTCACAGTCGACTTTAGCTCCAGGATTACCTGTGTTGGAGAAAGAAGGGGGTTTCGGAGGTGAGGAGGAGGTTTACACATCTGTTTATGTGTGAAGCACTTGACATTGTTTTCCCCGGGGAGAAATCGGCGGCCCCACGGTAAACACAGAGCCGTTCATGTGAAGATGATCACGCTGTAATTAACAATGCAGGTGAGGAAACTGGGGGACGGCCCCCCCCCCCCTCATCCTCAGTGATACAGATAGTAGGAAAGGTTTTTTTTTTTATGTGTGTCTCAAACTTTCACCTGGATAATTTATAAGAACTTCATTGGCTCCTCTCCGCTGTGAAACAAGGGGGTCAAGAGGCCGTTCCAGCCGTTCCCCCCTTTTAGCATCTGTGTCTTATCGCTCCATCAGAGCCCAAGTGTTTCATTCAAAGTCTTTGCAGATAGGCTGTGTGTCTGGCTGTTGTTATTGAAATAAACTGGGCCTGTGCTGCCACCCCACCCCGGCCCACCCCCTCTTGCCCCTGTCTGTTCTGAACAAGTGTATCTTCAGAAACACGCCAGCTTGTTATGGTAATGACCTGCATGTCCCCCCGTTTATTCTGTATGTGCCGCGGGGGTGAGGCTTTGCTTTTTTTTTTTTTGGAAGCTTGGGGGGCAGGGTGAGGGTGGGGAGGGGGTTAGAGGGAACAACCTGACACAATGTACTGGGGCAGGGCTTGTTGTGACAGAACAAGGGTTGAAACGTTTCAAAAAGGACGTATCCAATCAAATGTACGTGTTTGTTGTCGATATAATATGAAAAGCATAAAAAGTTAAATAAAAACCTCAAAGTATTTGCACACACACACACACACACACACACACACACACACAGACACACACACGCTCACAAACCAAACTATTATGTCAGCCAGACTCATGGCATATGTGAGATCTTATTTCCATCATTACAAAAATGCAGTGCACAAACTGACAAGCATAACCTAAGCACTAAATGGAAATCATCCAATATCTGATGCTAACAACAGCCAACAGTGTGTGTGTGTGTGTGTGTTTACAAGTTTTGGGTATTGGGGGGGGGTCGTCGTTGCTTCTCCGACAGGAGAAATCCCTGGCAAATAATCTGCTGGAATGTCGACTGGATGGGTTTAGAAGGCAGAACTACAACCGGGCAGGAAATATTCCTCACACACACTTTGTCCTGCTCGCGCCGAGCAGCTATAATTAAAATAGCAACGAATTCAACCCCTGGACAGGAGCCTCTTTAAAAGGCAATTGTGAGGCCAGATAGCATGAAAAGAATTGTGGGCAAAGAAAAATAAACAGAGAACAATGTCGAAACTCTGTATTGAAAGAACGGCGATAAGGATCATCTATTTAAACAAACCTAATGCTTGACTGCTTGTTGTGAGCTACATTTCATACATAAAATATGTTCTGTCACTGATATTGTGCCTTATCTAAAGAGAGGGAGGCAGACAAAATTTGCAGCCTGTGTGCAAGCAATGGGCTGTTTGTGGGGAGTGATAGAGGCCCAGAGCTGAAGATGCACGGCAGATAGCATCTGTCTGTCTGTCAGGCGTGCAGGCGGGCTGGAGCGGTGGGGAAACACAGGGAGATGCAGACAGAGGAGGAGGAGGAGGAGGAGGAGGGGGTGCAGGAGGCTGAGTGGATGCGAAGCATGCAGCGTGGACCAACACACCAAAAGGCCCTGCCTCCTGAGGAAATAGGTGACTCCCAACACACAGCTCACATCTCCTCCCACATCACACAATTCCTGTCAAATGCCAGTTCTCTTGTAGGATGTCCCCCAGCGGACCCTGACAACAAAGACGGGAGCATAAACAATGCACACGCGGTGGTGGGCGGTCCACAGGACGTTGGAGCGCCAACAAGGACTGTGGGTCATCTTAAGTTAAGTTGCAGAGGTTGAAGGGTAAAGATGGAGTCTGAGGCCATTTAGCTTTGGTCCAATCACAGCTTTGGCTTTCATCACATTCACCCCGTCCTTATGTGAGCGACCCTGCTGTTAGCAGAGTGCTCTTGATGAATTGGCCCAGTGCGCTGGGAGTCCACCACCAGCACGGCAGAGTCAAGGCTGCAGCAGCGTAGCGGCACATGCTGTTAGCAGGAATTTTCCCATTACAGAAGCAGAGAGGTCAGGTGACTGAGCGGCCCTGAATGCAGCCCTACATGCAGAGCCATAGGAGAGCTCGCACGGTGGTGTGACGAGCGAGCTCAACACACTGAATGTTTCTATGTGCCTGTAGGGTGGAATAACTATGTTTTCATTCATGTTTCCAGTCGCTTCTCACTCTATTAGCTATACCTCCACAACTTGAGGTTGTTAACTTCTTAAATATTTAAACAGTCAAGCAAATGGCAGCATGATACATTTAGGGTCAAATCCAGCAGTAGCATGTGCAAGCTAAATTTTTGCATGTAGGGCTGAACCACAGGTTGTGGGTGATTTACTGAGAGCAGGGGTGTCCCGCTCCAATCCTCAAGGGACACAAACCTGCAGGTTTTCCATGCATCCTTGCTTCAAAACACCAGACTCAAACTAAGAACTTCATTGGCTTTTGGATCCATATGATGAAAGCCAGGTGTGTTGGAGCAGGGACACATCAAAAGCCCACATGACAGCGGGCTTCAAGGACCGACTTCTGACACCCCAGACTAAGAGTGATTGCTTAAATGGGCAGCAGGTGCTGGAGACGCCCTAATTAAAGGAGGGTTTTGTGCGTTTCGTGGTTTGCAGCATGAAGAGAGAAAACATAACCTGCAGCAGAGAAATCTGAATAAAGGCTATATAGGAGCAAATTTATGAATAAAAAGTTAATACTGTTGGTAAAAACGATCAAACAGGATGAAGTAAAAAGACAAAATAAAGACATCAGAAGGTGAACAAAAGAATGAAACAGGCGGGAGTGTATGGCGGATAGACTGACACCTTAACAAAGGAAAGAAAACATGGATGACTGTGACACCGTCTCTTGTTTCTAATAAAGGCTTAATTTATTTTTACTTAAGATTTTATAAACAGACCCACTTACAAGCCAGCCATCTACAAACTCACCAGCTCGCAGCTCGGAGAACAGAAGACGGTTTTTCAAAATGAAAAAAAATCTGAAATATTCTGTACGTGGGTGCAATCATTTGCTCCTGTTACTCTAAGAAATCCAGCTACGGAAAAAACAGGAACATATTTAGTCTCAGTGAATGACTGCAGAGTGGAAACTTACAAACCATGACTATCCGGCAACACGCGGCAACATGCGGGCTATCCCAGCTGTCATCTGCAGGTTTGCCTGATTCCTCCTGAGTTCCTCCATCAGCTCATAAGCCATATGTTTGGTGATATTCACACAAGGGTGAAAAATGTGCTTTCTGTGTCTCCTTGCTTTGTTGCGATGTCTCCTTCTTGTTACAATAACAGCAGTCATGTGCACAATAACACACACAGACTGTCTGCTTGTCCTTTTGAAACATGTTAAATATACAGTTGTGCTCACATGTCTTCATCCCCTTTCATTAAAGAAAAGGCTGAATTTACAACAGTCACTCAAATAACTGGAGACTTAAAAAAAGGAACAATAACTCAAAATTTGCAAAAATATCATTTAGTAATATAAGACACTGTTTTTTTTTCATTTAATTGAGTTGAAGAAAGAAAAAAACAAACAAACAAACAAACAAATCAGTCCTGGACAAATGAGAGACCTTTCTGTTGAACAGTGGGACAAAATACCTGTCAACAGGTGCAGAAGTCTGACTGAGAGGAACAGAAAACACCTGACTGGAGCGGAAACATTAAAGCATTGTTCAACTAAATATTATTTTATGACTGATGGAATATGTAATAAATTATCTTATTTGTTTGCTTTTTTAAAAAAAAATTTCTAATGAACCAGAATTAGAAAATAATGTAATGATTTTCATGAATTTATTATTTATGATTACTTCAGTCATTTTCAGGTGATTTTACAGTTTTTTTTCCTTCATTAATGAAAGGGGATGAATAAATATGAGCACAACTATAGATGCAGTTTCTATCAGCGGCATTGATATCAGGTTTGACTGATCACACTGCAGTGTGCAATGTTACTGAATAAGTTTGGACTTTGTTTTTAGTGTGCAGTGAGTTTGTTCATGCAAACCTTTAGTAAATCCGGGTCTTAGTCATGTAGACATGGTGAAGGCGACTTGATGAAGGTCAAACTGATGCATCAAAATGAAAAAGAAAGGAGATTTAAGGGACTTTGAATGCAGCATGGTTGTTGAGTATTTACTGGGATTTTCACACACAACCATCTCCAGTGTTTCCAGAGAAGGTCTGAAGAAGAGAAAATATCCAGCAGTAGCAGTTGTCTGGACCAGAATGCAGCAGAAAACCACACCGGGTGTCACTCCTATCAACTAAAAACAGGAAACTGAGGCTACAATCATGATTTTGAAAGATTTAGAGAACACACAGCCTAGATGGTGTTGAACTTTTACAACATTTAAGCCTAAATTAAAGATAGCTGCTCATCCAGGTGGAGAACAGACCACAAACTAGTCCACACACATGAACTATTGTTTACATTGCATCCACTCTGTGAAGGCATGCAAGAGAGTGCACGCATGCATGTGCAAGCATATAAAATGCTGTGGCTGATACTTCCCTACCTGGTGTGTGTAAACCAGGCAGGGATATTTAAACAGGATTATCTGCTGGAATAAGGTGTGAGATGCAAGATGCTACCGTGCTGAAAAATTCCATTTGTCAGATCACTGGCTTCCATGAATACTTAAGAATGGCGGAAGGGAAAAAAATCATCTGCTGAGTATCCCTGACTAATTACACTTGTAGAACACAGCGAGGCATTTAGAAAAATGAATATATGCCCCTAATTTAAAGAGAAGCACTTTAAAATGAAAAAAAAAAAAGGCAATACATTTGGAGGATAGTAGCTACTCATGCTAACGGCAGAGGTGAATCACGGAGTGGTGGGATTACCAGGCGACGTCACGGTGCAGATGATTGACCTGCAGTCGACACTGCTCTACTTCCCGCCTATTTGCACATAGCTATTAACAGAAGCCAGCTGAGGAATGAAAGAGATACTACATCACAGTTTGATGTGTGAATAAGTGGAGGGAAAAAGTTATGCAAACTATTGTGCCTCTTCTTTAGCTACAACCGGCTGCTGCCTTGCATATCAGCCACTTAATATGGATAAAAACACACCGTTTTTATATTACATTCTTTTCCCACTGATCAATATTCAATACCTTCTTGTATAAATGTAATTTTAGCTAAACAGCTTCATTTGTTCATGTTCTCTGAACTGTTGTTCATGCTTAACTCCAGCTATGAAAACACAGGCGTGCAGATGAAAGTCACCGCAGCCGGCACTCCAGACATCAGTACGCATTGATTAGACCTTGCAATGACATTCATACATTTTATATAACCTCTCTGAGGACCTTAAACTTCAACAGAGAAAAAGCCCTTTAAGATTATTAAGATCAGATATGACAGCAATGCAAACAACTGCCTTGAAAATCAATGGTATAGCTAAGCTGTGGTGAGTAATTATTTCAGTGATTAGTATCGATCAGCGGCGTCAAGTTCCCAGTTTATTGGTAGAACAGTGTAGGGACACCTGACAGCGATGGAGATGTGTGTGTGTGTGTGTGTGTGTGTGTGTGTGTGTTCAGCATGTGCTACATGTGGTGACTTAGATAGGAATGTCTAATCCACTCAGGTGAAGTTTGTTCTCTTGTCTGCACACTTTCACACACCTGAAGAGGGAATGTCTACGTTCAGCCTCACATCAGGATGCGTGGCAGCTGCAGGAGTCCACAACGAAAAAATATTTCAGTTTTTTAAACCATAAACAGATGAGAGTCAAGTGTTTCTCTCCTGTTGCAGATATAAACGGGCCTATAGGGCTCGCATTGATGTTTATGCTTTGGTTACAGATCATTTCGCTGCGTGTTAGAAAACACCACGTTGTCAGGGTGATGCGTGAACATCCACCATCACACGTTTTACAGCCTTCACAGAGGAAAGCAGTGGGTCTAAACGGCTACAAAGTTAGCTTAAGCTAACTTCTGATGCATTTAGACACATAAAAGCAGCTGAAGGACTGACTGGTATGAATCGTACATTAAGTCCAGTTTCCTAACATGTCACTTCCCTACAGTTGCTCTTTTAAGGCTCCCAGCTTGATGTTAAGATGATATTTTATGCAGGGATCTAAATAAACTCACTGAGTGCAAATTTAAGCTCATTTTCAGATGAACGAAGCCGATAGTTTTAGCCGTTTGTTCTGCCAGAGCAACAACATTTCCCATCAATGCAAGTCCATGATGTATCGTCCTCTGGTAGGGATGAGAAAAATGTTTCCAAAATGCTTCCTGTTGATATGATACCAATTATTATGCTACTTTTTCATTTACAGAGAAATCAATTATAAAACTTCTTGCTCCAAAAAGTAAAATCAATTTTATACAATGTGTGTATTAATATATTTAAAGTATGGACAATATGGAATTTAAATAAAACTCTGTTTTAAAACCATTTATTTTAAATAATCATAAATACTGACAAGTAAATACAACGAAAAGTTGATTAAATAAATCTAAATTGATCAAAATAAGAAGAAGAGCACCACTGCAACTCAATCTGTTGGTTTCCTTATATAGGCTATGATGAACTGGTTTTTGTTATGTTTCTTTTTCCTGTCTGTAAAGCGTCTTGAGATGGCATTGCCGTGATTTGACGCTGTATAAATAAAGCTGAATTGAATTGAATTGACTGGAACAAGTGGTTCAGAAAATGGATGGAAAGATGGATGGATGGAAGAGAAGAGCACAGAGTAAATAGTGTCTTTAATACAGAAGCTAATTTAGCTTTTAGAGCAGCTCAGTCTGTCCTGTTGAATTCCTGCTTTTCCCGACGCTGAAAATAGAAAAGTTATCCTGGACAACTAGAGAAAGCTACATTTAGTCCAAATCCTTTCTTCCAACTCCCCACTGAAGCAACGCCTCCAAAGCACAGAAACATGCAATGCTATAAGATTTTAAGTGTGTACTGTATTTTTATAGCTAGCTGTGCAGTGTGAGTCGACATGTTGCGTAAAACTTGTTACACTCCAAGCGAAACAGGAAGTGTGTTCCTGCTCTTGAGGCCGACGTCAGTCCCGTGAAGAATTCCCACATTAGTGAAAACAAGTCATGTTTGCAGGCAGGAGCGATTTTAGGATCAGAGGTTTAAGGGTGCTGAGCATCCAGAGAGCTGCTACATATACAAATATATATATATATATATGTGTGTATATATATATATATATATATATATATATATATATATATATATATATATATATATATATATATATATATCATAAAGGATACTAATAAATGAAGCCTTTTCTATGCTGTTCATGGCACAAACCCAAAAAAAATGTGTTTTAGATTTATTAAGTGATATCAACATTGATATAGCTACTCTTACCTGATACATGATGAGGTTGTACACACATACACACACAGCAGCAGGATTTATAATGGTAATAGGCATCCAGTTAGCTTGGCATTAGTAACACATTGTCTTTTAGAAACAATGCAACTGACAGCAACCAGCTTCTCTTATTGGTTCAAACAGGACAGCGGTTCTTAACACCTGTAACGTTAGCTAGAAAAACGTTGCCTAACTCCTACCTCAACACATAAAGAGTAACCTAAGTTTAAGCACAGGAGCAATCAGGAGGACTGGTGATCATAAAAATGTGTTGGTATGAAGTAGAAGTTAAGCGCTCTCAATCAGCAGAGAGCACTAAGATTTCTCCCTGTCTGAGTCGGGAAGGTGGGACTATAGCTCAATAGATTAAACCATTACGGCGGGGGTGTGGGTGTGTGTGGAGGGGTGTTACAATATTGCTTTTTAAACCAGGTAGTGTACAGTTTCTACACTTTTACAGTCGGTTGGTTTGTTTGTTTTGAAAAAGACGCAAACACTAAAAGAAAAAACAACTTTTAGGGGTGCTTTGCTTCAGTCTAGGGGTGATTCACCACCCCCACAAATGGTCTGAAAACGCCCATGTTTACAGGTTAGTTTTAGCACACCTGTCCTCACAGCAGACAGGCATGTTGGATCTTAGTTACTTCCGTCAAGGAGGTTATATTTTTCACCCTGCGTTTATCTGTTTGTGTTCAAGATGACTCACAAAGTTATGGACGGATTTTTATGAAATTTTCAAGACTTGTTGGGAATGTGAAAATGAAGAACTGATTTAATCTTGGTGGTGATCCGGATCACTGTTTGGATCCAGGAATTTTTTTAAAGGATTCTTTATTATTGTGACATACGGCATTTTTCAACAGTTCTGCATGTAACTCCAACAAAAATAGTCGGAGCATTTAGGAAAATAAACCCAGGACAAGCTTCCAACAGCTTGAAAAATATATCAAAGACTGATCCAGGTAAAGGAATCATTCTGGATAATATGATGCAGAATATGATAAACTCGGGGCCTTAGGAATATTTACCATAGGAAGAGAACAAATAGTGACAACATGTGGAGAGCTGTGGTCCTTGCGGAGGTTCTCGCCCTCTGAGTGCTTTTCTAGTTTACTGTAATGAAAACAAACCACTACAGCAGCGATACTGCAGAACATTTTTTAAAGCTGGAATGAATAATTATCTCTAGGGTTGCTGAAAAATCCTGAAGCACTGTTCCAGATATAATTCAGAAAACACTCATTCCGGCTCTGGTTCAGGTTGTTCCTTCTGCTCAT